>NC_044188.1:29293938-29357880 GCF_900880675.1 Sparus aurata
GTCAGCATACACGCCTGAGCCAGCACAGCTGTGTCTCTGGTTGGCACAGTTGTGTTCTCAGCTTTCAGTTTGTTCATTTCCACAATGATTAAAGGCATACATTATGCAAATGTGTTAAGGCTGGGCGATATGGCCAGAAAATTACATCACAGTATTTTTAGGCTATATCTCAAAATACAATATATATCTAGATATTTTTTAAATCCTTATTAATGCTACAACTGGGAGACTGAAATACCCTCTCTGTTGCGACAACATGGGTGACAATTGGTTCTTTCACAAAATATTATCACAATGATAATAATAAATAATATTCATCAGTATTGTCGATATAATGACAAAGCGAGTAAAGACAAGTATTAGAACGATTAGAAGAGTCGGGTGAGTTCAGAAAATGACGTCACTTTTACTGTAATGTAGTCTTTAAAACCAGTAAAAAACATAATTAATGCAGAACCACTATTTAACAATATCCAAAATATATATATATGTCTTAATATTGAGTTTATATAAGTCACAGAATTAAAGGCGGTACTACTGACGAGGCTGTAAAAGCTACCCATGGGTAGATCATGACTATAACCAAATGGTTCAAAGCATAATCATTTTATTTTGGATATCATTTTGAATCTACTTTCTATATCCGTCCCTTTTTTAAATCACAGGATATCCCACAAATGAGTTCTAGACAAGACTTATTTTAAAGTTATTTTTAAGACTTTTTGTGTAACAGGACCGATGGGAGCCACGGGAGTCCCTCCATACCGGAGAAAATTAATAATTCAGACCACGATCAGGCAAGGAAGCAGCAGCAGACTGACCATCTGGATGCTCTCAAGAACCACAGATTGACTACAAGCTCCAGGATATCTTTGCTCATTCATTAATAAACATTGTAAGAATCTAAAACCAGAAACCAGTGTTGTTTTTTTTTTGATAACAGATTGCATTTTGTTCTACTCAAACAAAGAAGACATTTTTCAAGTGCAGAATGTAAAAGAAATATCAATAAAACATTGAACTAGTCTCAATCGTTTTGAGTCAGCTCATAAATCCTGAGAGCAGTTAAAACAGAAATATACTGAGCAGGTGGACATGAGTGCAGACAAGGCTTTACAGTGGTTTTGAAAAACTCAACACATTTTAAAAGGCCTGTCATGTTTTCAAAATATCACAATAAACATTGAATTTATAAGGTTTGCTTTGATTTAGAGTTTATGTAAATGAAGGGAAAGGAAAAAGACAGATCAGTCCCAAAGGAGGGTCAACAGTCAGTCAAGTCTGTCTCAAAATAATAGCCAGGAACAAATATGAACATAGATCAGTTATACCTTGGTGTTATAGTTCTTCCTGTTCACAGTGGCTGTGTTTTGAATGGAAATGATCCGGGACAGAGTCCTTGTTTTATGCAACGTAACGAGTGGGTGTCCATGAATGAATGAACATTTGTATTTCAGACATGTCAAAACAAAACAAAACAAAAAGTTAAATCAGTTCAACAAATAATCAGAATAAGACGAAGAGATGTTACATTGGTGCCACCATATCTCAACAACTGTCACAGAGTGCCATGACATGCAGACCAACTGTGATTATATTGATATCTTTGGTGATCCCTTAACTTTTCATCTACCACCATCACATGGTTGAGCTTTAAATGTATCCGATACTTGAGTGCTACCTAGCCAACATAATTACGTGTTAGCACGTAGCTTAAAGCACCTCTGTGCCTAAGTAAAACCCTCACAGGCAGAGCCGGATTAATGCAAAGGCAAACTAGGCACGTGCCTAGGGCCTGATTGGCAGGGGGGGGGCCCAGACAGAGGGACCAAAAAAAAAAAAAAAAAAAATAATAATAATAATAATATTTTTATATGTATACAAATATCCTATTTACAATTTACTTCAGTGTTAATATATCAATATTTATTAATTAACTAAAAATAGTGACGTTGTTTATCTTAACGTAACGTCACGTCACGTTACATTAACGCCAGTCAGTTAAGTCCAGTGCGGAGGTCAGCCGGTCAGGACTAAGCGGGACAATTAAGCTAGCAGGCAGCCAGGTCGTTTTTTGAGTAGGCTAACATTTAAGATGCTTTCAGGTGCAGCAAAACGTAAAAAGAAAAAAAATGAAGAGGAACAAAAGAAGAGACAGCGGGGGGCTATACAGAAGTAAACCTGCTAGTGTTAGCAGAGCCAGAGGCCGAGCCAGGCCCGGAGTCGCGGCCCGAAGACGCAGCCGAAGACGCTTTGGGGCCGTCAACATCAGTGCCATCACAGGAGAATGACAAAATGATGGAAGAACAGCAGCCGGCCAGAAAAAGTGAGCCCAATGTAGTTTTGACGGAGCCTCTACACCCAGAAAGGGTAACGTTATTGACAAGCTATCCATCTGATCCTGCAAAGTGGGACCAAATTGACGACAGGATGCGTGAGTACTTTGCACTAAACCATCCCTGTCAAAATATTGGAGATTTCTCTGCATCACAGAGAAAATATGGAGACGTTAACCGAAGCTTAACTAAGGAACATTTCTTTAGAAAAAAGCTAAATGGAGAAACCCTGTCAAGAAAATAGTTAGTGTACTCACCGTCTACTGGCACTGTATTCTGTTACTGCAACAAGTTGTTCAGTATAAGAGACAATCAATTTGTCACTGGATTTAATGACTGGAAAAACTGTGCTCATCGCCTGCACGAACATGAGAATAGTATGGCTCATCGCACTGCTGTACTGAGTTTATCATCACTTGGAAATAAAAATGCACGCATAGATTTAAACATATTACAGCAACAGGAGTCTGAGAGAGCATACTGGCTCAACATTTTGAAACGTATAGTGGCAACTATTCAGTTTCTTTCTTCACGAGGACTGCCCTTCCGTGGGGACGATGAGGTAGTAGGATCACCCCACAATGGGAACTTTTTGGGCTGCTTGGAGTTAATTAGTCGCTTTGATCCACTACTGTCAGAACATCTAGCCAGATATGGAAACAAGGGAAGGGGAAATACCAGTTACCTGTCCTCTACAGTTTGTGATGAGTTTATTCAGCTGATGGCTGAGAAGGTTCTGCGTGCCATTGTAAAAGAAGTTAAAGATGGCAAGTATTTCTCCATCATTGTGGACTCAACACCTGACGTCACACATGTTGATCAGCTCGCTTTGATCATTCGCTATGTCCTGAAGAAAAGTGGGGAGCCTGTCGAGAGATTTTTGGAGTTCATACCACTACATGGTCATACTGCGGAACACATGGAGGAAACACTCAAATCTGAGTTAAAAGAACTGGACATTGATTTGATGGACTGTCGTGGGCAGAGCTATGACAATGCAAGTAATATGGCAGGGAAATATTCTGGACTGCAGGCAAGAATAAAAAATAAAAATCCTAATGCTGACTTCATACCATGTACTGCACATTCTCTTAATTTAGTTGGTGCATGTGCAGCAGAATGTTGCCTGGAAGCAGTTTCATTTTTTGGCTTCATTCAAAATCTCTACAACTTTTTCTCAGCTTCAACTCGGCGGTGGGAGATTTTAACAGCCCGCCTCGCAAAATGTGAGCGAGGTCTGACACTGAAGAGCCTTTCCGGCACAAGGTGGTCTGCGAGAGCTGATGCAACAAAAGCTCTGAGATTTGGCTACAAAGCTATTCAAGATGCGTTGAATGAAATCAAAGTTGACCATGGAACCCCCAGAGCTGCTCACTATGAGGCGTGTCAATTAATAACAGTGATGGACACCCTTGAAACTGCAGTTATGACAGTAGTATTGGATGACCTGCTGAGAAGAATCAATTTAACCAGCAAAGCATTGCAGCAGGTACAAATTGATGTATGTACTGTTCCTATTCTGTACAGTTCACTCATAGAGTTCATAGGACAGGCCAGAAGTGATTTTGATGTCTATGAAGCAGAGGCCAAAACTCTAACAGCAACAGAGGGATACAAAGCAGATAACCAAAGAAGGCCGTGAAGCGTTCTTGATTGACACACATTATGTCATCTGTGACTGCTTGTCACAAGAATTGAAACGACGCAAAGACGCATACAAAAATGTGGAGGAGAAATTTCGTGTCCTTACTAAAACGAAATCAATGGACATTGAACAAATCCGTGTAGCCACAGAAAAGCTGAAGAAAATATACCCTCAAGATCTTGAGGAGGACTTTACAGCAGAGTTTTGCCAGTTCATCTCAATGGTAAAAGATGAAAAGTCAGTCATGGCCATGTACAAGAAACTCCTAGAGCTAGGCTTGAGGGATGCTTTCCCTAATGTGGACATTTGCCTTCGCATGTATCTGACATTACCAATTGCAAACTGTTCAGGAGAAAGATCATCTTCTTTGTTGAAACGAGTAAAAACATACCGGAGAGCAACAGTGACAGAAAAAAAACTGAATGCCTTTGCCCTGTTGGCAGTTGAGAATGGATTTACAACCTCCCTGGATTTTAAAGACATTATCGAGGACTTCGCCACATCAAAACTCAGGAGAAAGCATCTGTAAATGTAAGTTTTCCATTTAAAAATCTAAATCTGAATAAGTAAAGTGAATATTAAAATCAAATGTAAAATGCATATAAATTGAATATATAATATAGGGCTATACTTTCTACTATAATGAAATGAAATATGAGGAACAAACCAAGTGTATTCAAATCTCAAACAGCTGTCCTTCATCTTATGTATACTTTTTTTTATTTCTCCACAAGATCGTGATGATGCTGTCAAGACGTGTTTCTGCTGCGATGGAGGCCTGCGATGCTGGAAGGCTGAAGATTATCCCTGAGTGGAGCATGCTAAATGGTTTCCTCAGTAAGTGCTGCTTGTTTTATTTATTATTATTTATTGCTGGACAGTTTCTAAATGGTCTTGATAAATGTGAAGGGTTCATGTTTGTCTTCTTGTTCCTGTACTTAATCACAGGTGTGAATATGGGCTCCAGGAGAAGCGACAAGATTTTTTGCTCACCCAGTTCAGGCTTGTTTTCCTTGGCTGTCTAAGCAGGTTAGTAAAGACAAGTGAAAAAATGTGTTCTTGGATTAAACATAAGGTATGGATCAAATTATTTAATGATTGCTTGTTGTTTCTGTGATTTAATCTGCTTTTAGAGTGCAGTCTAGTAAAGCACACCATCCAGAGAAACGTCCAGACCAGTGGAGAGAACTGCTGAACAGTCCAGACCAGGAGCTGAGCTGCTGAGTATTGAATACCAGAAAATGGAAGAGAGGTGATGGTTTTCCATGAAAATAAACATCTTTGCCACTACAGCACACTTTCTCTATCTGCAAATTGTATCGGTCTTTGTATATTTGACTACTTATTTAACTATTCAAAGATTTTCTGCAAAATCCAATAGCTTACAACATTTATCTGATTTGCTCTGTTTACATAGCAATGCTGACACCTATTGGTGATTTCCTGGTACTACTGCCTTAACAATGACACTCACAATGGATAAAATAAGGATAATTTAATAGCATTTAATAGAGCCGTGTAATAACATTTAAATAATGAAAATAAAAAAATAGTCTGTTTGATATACAACACATGACTTATTTTGGCATGCAAAAAACAACTTGTAACCAACGAATATGCTATGTAAAATGGGAATTATTCTATTATTAGTAACTTTGGTAAGCATCAGATTTCAATTCATAAATAACATCGATGGAGGGGGGCCCAAAAAATACAGTCTGCCTAGTGTGGTCCATTTATTTAATCCGGCTCTGCTCACAGGGCTGCAAGCATGACTCTTAGGCCCCGTCCACATGTAGATTCTTAAAACTAAGCTTTTTTTCTGGTCTTGGCCTTTCAAACATGCGTAAACCACGTTTTAGGTCACTGAAATCAAACCTTCGTGAGGATATTCAGAGTGTGTGTGTTAAGTGTTGCGTCTGGACAGGAGGAAAGTGAGATTTTGCGAAAAGGATGAGGCAGACACCCATAATCACTTCCGCACTGGGTCCTATCAGCAGTGGTGGAAATAGTGGAGGGGGGGCCATTCCGGGAGCAGAAGTCAAACATAGATTTAGAAAATCTATTCAGTGTTTTCATAGGGTACTGCAATGCCAGAGAAATGTAGATGTTTTATGTATTTCTGCTAAGCCCGAAGAGAGATCTCTCTTTTTCATGCGCCTGACATCTACTCGCAAGAGGGCTGGTTCAGCTCTGTCAGCTGGTACGCAGACACAGAGACCAAGCTCTGATGACAATGCACTTAACAGTCTGGCTAACTTTACTAGAGTTGATGCAGACGCTGCTTGCTGCCACTTGTACAACAAGTGGCAGGGGAAATACAAGCCAACTTTCCAAACGTCCAGTGAGAGCGCATCACATTCATACAGTCGTACATACAGAACAGAAACGTACAGACTGCAAAGCTCATAGTTCATCTATCCCCTTCCAACTCCACCTCAGGTGTGTTGCAGAGTTAACTAAACATAGGTTAATGATTAAAATGGACCATTAGTCTGCTGATTGTTTGCTATGAATATGGGTATGTTCATAAATTCAGTCAGAAATGGTCCTTCAGAAATTCACAGTTCCAGTTTCAGAGCATGCTGTAGAGAGGATCGGTTTGGTCATAATTAAAATCAAATAGCAAAATCAAAAGGGGGGAAAATTAGAGAGATACAATTAAAAGATTATTTTATTAGCCACTGAGGCTAACATCAGCTAGCATACCACTGCGCTTTTTTTTTTTCTCAATCCAGATCGTTACCACAGCAAACTGTTGCACCATGCTAATCTCCATGTTCATTACATCTGCTTTTCAATGAGATCATGTGTGTGTGTGTGTGGGTGTGTTTGTGTGCAGTGCCATAAAGCCAGACTAAAGCCATGCCAAGCTGTGTTCGCTGTTTATTCAAGTTGCATCAAACAGGACACTGCACTTCTTTTGGACCTCAGCAACAAATCTGCCAAGTGTTAAGTACATAATAATATCATAGTAACAGACAGACGGACAGACAGACGGACAGACAAAGGTTCCTTGCTTCAAAGTTAGATAACAACAAGCCCACCTGCTTCAGCCATATCCCAGCTCCACCTGGCAAAACACTGCTGTACTATGACTCATGAATTTGTACTGAAAGGCAGAGTGTCTGACTCAGTCCACAAAGTACGCAATTCAGAGAGACGTCTATAAATAATGTCCCAAAACAACACAGCTTCTGTGCCAGCGTTTTTGTTCTGCTAGTTATAGTTACATGTCTATAGGAAAGTGTTTCTAGATGACAGAATCTGATAACCTCTCTTCATGTCAAAGTTTATGTGCAATGTGACCGCAAGGGAAAAAAAATCAAGGCTTTTTTATTTCGGAACATGAGCCTCAATCTCCCGGCGTACCTACAGGGGACAGCAAACATGAGTACATTAGAGAGAGATTTAAAAACAGAGCGCCTTTATGTCACAAAAATATTTTAGGCTTTACCCAAAATCATCAAAATAAACCCCTTCTCAATGATTATACCCCACATAAACCATGAACGCTGCAGTGATTTACTGAATTTCCTCAAAACATGGTATTCATCTCAGGACAGTGGCCCTCATTCATCACAGCATTGTAGAATCAGAGCTAAATTTATTTTGGACGGGATCCTAAGATCCTGTCACACCAGCTGAATTGAGACAACTCAAACAAGCACAAATAAATCAGAGGCGACTCATCATTCATGTGTGATACACACTGATCAAGACTCGCATAATTAGTGTGTATCGCACATGACTCATCATTCATGTGTGATACGCACTAATTATGCAAGTCTTGATCTCATTTAAAAAAAGTCAGGACGCAGCAAAATATGAACACTTACAAATACCGTCACAAAGCACGGAGGTAATCTCGTTATGTAATTGCAGTGGTCTACGTGCAGTGAAAAATACTGTTTGAAATGAGCAGAGAGATGTTCTCTGCAGATACAGCTCAGATCTTTGTTTGTGGCTCCAGCAGAGATTGAAGTGATAAAAAAAGGAGTTTGGCAGTGTAGCAACGCAGAGTCCCATGAATGAGGACCACTGTCTTTCCAAGAACCTTGAAAATCAATTGCAGACTGCTTCTACATGAAGTGATGAAGACGCCGCCTCCATCGTCTGTCTCTGTTTCCGTATTCTACCATCACGTCTGAAGCTACGTGGCTTCATCAACTTCTTCCACTGTTGCTTTTACACACGTTTCTCTGTCATACATGCACTGACTTGCAGTCACCTGAGAGCTTTCCTAACTGTTGAATGCTGCAGTGTGTGTTTGTTAGCTTGTTAGCAGTTGTCAGCTGGTCTTGTTTGTTACTGCTTCACAGCAGATGACTCCCTACAGCTCATCTGGCGCAATCCAAATCTCCAGAAGCCCAAAGTTCCAGAAACAATTAAAAAAAGATGTTATTCACACCCTTTTGTTGTGTCAGAATCTTCACAGTAGCTGCTAAGCTACAAGCATTAGCCTGCCTCCCATTTGAAGTGGGTGTACAGGCTCCACTGTGTGTCTAGGGCGTAAATAATTGGAAATCCAAATTCATTTGGGATCGCTGGGTTTATGGACACATAAATTTTACGGCGAACAAGCTGTATGTAAACATTTGTATGGGGTTTTTTGGGGTTGTTTTTTGTCCACCGCTACTTCAGTTGTTTAGCAGAATGCTGCAACACTGTTTTGTTGTGAAGCTCCACAAATGTTTGTGGACAACAAAACATGAAGCTGAGCAGATAATGACGGAATTTTCATTTTTGGGTGAACTTTTCCTTTAACTTAGGTTTGTAAGTTGACTAACATCACATATCCATTTTTACCCAAACCATGATACCTCCCTAAACCTAACCAGATAGTTTTGATTCTGTGTTGAAATTCTTGGTACCAAGAAAATGAAGCTCACCTGACTTCCTTTCCTGCACGTCCAACAGTCATAACATACAGATTCTGCTAAACGACACGCGAAAAAGCTTAAGATGCGAAGACATGACGAGCAAGATGCCCTGTTTAAACATGATCATGTTGCGGTTATGTGTACTCGCAAAGAAAGAAAGTAAAAGGACGAGAGCTGCAGAAGAGCAGCTTTCCTCATTTTTGCAGGATTTATTCAAGGAACGACCTTATTTAAATGTTTCAGATGCATCTTCCATGTTCACCAAATCAGTTTCTGTTTTGATCTTTGGCGCGATTCCCAGTAAAACTGACAGTAAAAAAACAAAATGAAACAAATTTTCCATATCATTCAGACAGCACATCTGCTATTCTTCTTCAAGACTGACATACTGCTCAGTTTTAAAAGTCGATGAAAGGCCAGATCTCATTTGGGCACACAGATCTTTGCTCTCAGATTATTCACCAGCTTATAATTCTCAGTAGTAACATTCTAAATGAATGATCCTAAATGTTTGCACTTTGGGTAATTAACAGGAAGCTGTTAATTTGTTCGTCTCTGACTCAAACTCCCACACTCGCACACCCTTCCACCATCCTGATCTCTACACTACACTTTGCCCCTCAAAACATAAAGGAAGCGCTACATCCTCGACTGGCACTGATCATTGGCATTGAGAGGAAATTGTGAGGTGTGGATTCCTCCAGTATGAAAGATTTTTAAAACATGTGAGAACCATGAACCCTGTGGAAAAAAAACACACCAAAATTGAATGGTATACACACACACACACACACCAACAGCATATCATGGTGCAGGGAGCTGTGCATCTGCAGTAATATATGACACGCATTGATCTGTGTCTTACTCTGCCAGTCATGCACAACAGCCTGAGGACATAAACGCACACACACGGGCACACACACACACACACACACACACACACACACACACACACACACACACACAGCTCTAAGTACCAGCTTGCAGTGGATATATTTGCTGTTTGATGTTGTTTTCTTTGGTGGGACCGAGGTCGGCCATCACTACACACTCCGCAACATTCCATGTGTGTGTTTTTTACATGTGCAGCCACATTTTCAGTCCTAATTAGTTACAATGTCTTGGGCTGTAAATCTGTACACAAGTTTCCTCTCAGCTACCCATCACAATTCTACATGATCCCTTATGTAATTCCATTTATCATTACCAGTGCTCCTATCCTGCTGTTAAGCCAAATTTAAAACCAAATAAAATTGAGCTGTGTCTCCATCAGCTGGTGGACCGTACTGAATAAATCATTCTGAAAATTCCCCTGGCTAGGCAGGTGCACTGACGAGGTTCACGAAGCGCTCTATACCCTCGTGTCACCAGCTTTGCAATGACACATGTAGAAGAGAGGGAGACAGTTTCGGATTCACTGTATATCATAACAACACTGGTTATTTCCGAGAAAATGCAGAGCTCCATGGCGCCCTGCTGCCATATCGTTTCACAGAACACTTTGCATCATATAAGTGCCTGACAACCTTTGGATTCAGTTTGGAGGATGAAGAATCTTCGTCAGCAGAAACATAGGGAGACATTATCTGTTTATGGTAAAGCCAAATATTTGGGGCTGATGGGCAAGGCTTCCTTTTTCTGTGTACTGGTCATTTGGCTGATCTCCAAAAAAACTTAGATCTGTATTAGAATGCAGATAATAATACAAAATAAAAATAAAAAATAAGAGAGGATAGCCAATGAGTTCCAAGATTGCATTTCTGCCTCTGTTGCTCTCCACGTACACTGTGTACCTGCATGCATGCATACTTATATACAGTTATGCATGATTGGTTAATACCGAAGGGACAATAAATGGACTGCAAATGGAATCCCTAGCGTTTCTGGTGCCGTGTCTTGCTCCTTGCCTACAGATTATCATTCATGTGCTGGTGTCTGTTCACAGTTGAAGATGATGGATTGATTTATATTGTATTACTGACCCTCCTGTCTCCACCTTTGATCTGTTCATGTGGCACAAATTAATATAATCTGGAAACCCACAATAACCTAAAATTGTCCTTTTGCTAGCCACGTGTCATTAGAGTATCTGCAGCATCTTGCAGACTATTCTACTTTTTTCCTCCTGTGTGCATATTAACCTTGAATGCATTATAATATCCATACAACCATATGCTCTGATTGGGTAGCTGATTTGACCTTTGAATAGATGTGATGCTGTATAATTATCCCCACATTTGGCATCAACATCCATCCTACGTGATCTGATCTTGGACTCCCTTAACCTGCCAGTGTCAGCAGCAAATGTTTGTGAGGATGTTGCATGAGGAGAAACTTAACGTTGTGAAATAGCCACGGCATATTCCAAATCAGTTGGACCTTCTGGGTTGTTTCTCTCCTCGTAAAAACTCTCATTTTGTCGAGACGTTTTGTTTTCGTGTTTAAAATGCTTCTTGTTTCGGTATCTTAACTCCCAAAAGATGTTCGAACACACTGTTTCAACGGATTCGTTCATTTACACTGAATTTGATCAAAAATGTAAGATATTCACAGTAAATAGTAACCCTTACAGGCTACTTCTTTGTTGTCTGTGGAGAAAGTCACCAGACGCGCCTAAAAAAAACCCAGTAAATTTCGAGACCTGTTGCATCCGAAGAAACTGAATACACTTTGTGAAGCGCTGTCTACAACAAACTCTTAAATATTTGGGCTTACTTGTTAATTTGTCAAACATCACATGAGATATTTATTTCTGTTGGTAAAAAGAACATGTCCATCTGTTTCAGGGGCGTAGGTGTGTGTGTCTCAGAGTGGAGTAGTGAGATCCGATCACAAGAGGTCAAATGTCTCGACACATTTAATGTCAGATGTGAACTGACAGGCTTACAGTTGTCCACTCGCGATCACATGACTCAGGACGGACGGTAAAACCTCATTAGAGAAGCCTCTCTGACTGTCTTGCCTTTTTTGAAATCGCAGTTACCTTAAATGGAAGCAGCACTGTGTACAATGTCAATAAAACCAGAATAGAATTTTCAAACTGACAACAGTTTCAAGAAGTGTTGCTGAGCCCATCTAGAAATACCCTTTATACAATCATGTGTTTGAACCTCACCCAGTCCTTGCTTGTGAACGACGAGCCTCTTGAGGACTGAACCTGTCTACCTGTGGAATGATCCAAACAGATGTTTTGGGAGCATTCCACATCTTTCCCAGTCTTTTGTTGCCCTTGTCCAAACTTGTTCTCCTCCCTCATTCATCGCTAATTTAAACCACATTAGAGGAAACTGCGCCTAAACTTTCCAATTAAATCCTTCCCCTCCCTGTAAACCCTGCAGCAGGATGTCCTCTCTCTGAGGCGCTTCTGTTTGTTTTGGGTGTGATTCCACCGAAGCCTTTTAATCAATCAAACAGTCGAATATGTGTGTCAGCAAATTCTGCGTCTAAGTCATTTGCAAAGACAGCGGCTGGATCAAACACTTCAATCTGCTGCGACTCAGTGCGAAGAATACGTCTAGTCATTGTCAGCACCACCGTCAGTGTGTGTACCACGCTGGCATGGTAAACAAGTGACAATAGAGCATCTGAATGTGTTTCCAGAAGATGCTTTCATTTTATTTTTGAGCATCACCGTGTGTGTGTGTGTGTGTGTGTGTGCACAACGGATACTGACCTTGGGGATACATGCTGACTGGTCTCTGCTGGGATTAAAAGCCTTGAGATGATTCAATTACGAGAAATGAAGACTGTGATCTCTCAGAAAGTGTGTGTACGTGTGTGAAGATGCAAGAATGAGCAGACCTGCCAGCGTGCTCAGGTAGGACTGCACTGTGCGTCCCTCTGCTTTGCGAAAAAGACAAAAAGCATAATTTCTCTGCGACACCTGCGCTGACGTTTGCCAGAGAGTCATCTACATGCCGGGAGGTGAATTATTTGTTTTACTCATAAATTCTTGCACCCCCGTCTGAGCAAAGACCGCTCTACCTGAGGACTCTCTACCTTTCTTACGGTCTGGAATGATTGAAGAACGGATGAAAACAACCTGCTGCAAAGACACTTTGCACATTTTTTTTTTCATTAATCATGTTCTGTAAAATGTGGCAGCTCACGGTTTCACTTCTCATTTTTTCCTCTGCGTCTCATTCTTCCTTCTTTTCCGCCAACTGTCTCAGTGCTGAGTTGGTGTAGACACCTCTTTTTCGATTTCTTGTCTCAAGGCAGAAAGAGAATGAGGAGGGAAAAAAAGAGAGAAGCCAATGCCAATGGCACTGGATCATTTTTTTAAACAATGGACGGGTTTGGGCTGCCACCGAGCCACAGGTCTGAACATGCCCAAGGTGATGGGTAACAGATTCTGGTACAATAAAATGTCATAATGAGTCTGTCTCCTGGCTTTTTAGGTTGTCTACTTTCTCCCTCCTGGTTCACTTTGGCAGCTGTCTAAAAAATGACTCCCCAGCTTGGGATTTCTTGGAGACCTATTACGCTTTTTTGGTATTTTCTTTCCTTCAGTGTTTTAGATTTAGGTTCATGCTCATGTAATAAAAGTTAAAAAGCCCAGCCCTCCTATGCAGCTGGAGTCAGAGGGATGAAGAGTGGAAGTTAAATTAACAGCGCGTGGGCTTTGCTGTGAAATTATGTGCGCGTTGTTCTGTGTATTTCACAAGATGAAGTGAATGATTACACGAACACATTGGGTTTGTCGGCATAGGAGTCATTAGCGGCTTGCTACGTCCCTCCAGGAGTAAATTTGCGGTCACAGCCAGCAGTGAGCACCTCCAGTGTTTTACTGTTTTATTTCTGGATTAATGTTAGCCCACTGTTGCATAAATGTTTGTGTTTTGTTGTGCTAATTTAAATGTATTTGCATAGAGTTGTTAATTTAATCTGCAATAGTCTGCGCCAACAGGAGCTCCTCTCTCCCACAGAAAGCACTGCTCCTGAAGTGCCTCGTCAGCAGCCCCGCCGTTAATTCTGTGACATCACACTTCATCATCATGTGACATTTGCATAATATATACCTATATGCATGGTAAAAGTGAAGCTAGCTGGAAGCCGAAAACAGGACAGAGCCAACTAGATACAAGATGAGCAGTGCTGGCTCAGGTGTGTGAGAGCTGACCAATCAGACCAGACTCATTATTAAGGGGGGTTCCTTAAAGAGACAGGAGGTAAGACAGTTAAACACAGAGTGTTTAAGGTCAGATGTCATTTTTCTGAGAAAGGGAATACTTGACAACACCTGTATATTTCTCAGCCATAACATAATAAAAAGTAGCCCCTCCAAAGTTGTCATGGCTAATGTGCTGGTCACCAGTTACCTTACTTACAAGGGCTGCCCCTTAAACACACATTAGAACAATCAGAGTGCATTTACATCAAACTCAAGAAAACCTGAGTGTGTGAATGTGTTAGATTTGGGGTGGGGGGTTGGGGGGTTGACTCTTAGACGTTAGAACGTGTATGGCACCTTTGTTTTTGTTTTGTTTGTTTGTTGTTGTTGTTTTTCTTTTATATTTAGATAGATAGATAGAATTACTTTAATGATCCCAGACTGGGAAATTATTTTATTTATTTATTTATGCTTATATGTATAAACATGTGTGTGTCTGCGTGTGTATATGTGTATGTGACCGTATATGTGTGTGTGTATATATATATATATATATATATTTATTTATTTTTTTTTTTTTATTTTGTTTTGTTTCTTCTTTTTGTGTGTGTGTGCTCTCTTTTTTTGGCGCTGTTTGGATTTCTTTTGTTTTGGTTTGTTTTTTTTTTTTTTTTTTTTTTTACATACAGTCAATAGTATATTGTTTGCCAACAGGGAACACACTTGAATGGTCTGTGTGTTCTTATTTTTATTTTTAATTTTTTTCCTTTATTATACTGATTTTCATTTTTTGCTATATGTTGACATGAAAAATGAATAAAAAATTGTTAACAAAAAACTCAAGAAAACCGAATTACTGGTTAAATCCGACTATGATCGGATTTTTAAGATGCATGTATACATCTACATACATATACGGATCAGATTTCTCATAGTTGGATTAAAACACTTAGATTATTCGATTGATAGTCGCATTACTCCTGCATGTTCTATCAGATCGGATCGGATTTTGTGTTCCGTGCAGGCGCGAGATTTCTTTCCTGGGGCCTTGAGCCAGAAGTAGAAGGGTGGCGACGGCAGCATCTTTCCTCCGAAATCACCGTAAGCAAGAGCGCCATTGTGCATCTAGTTTGTGTAATTATCATGTACACCATATACGAAATGTACAAAGATGTAGCTTCGTCTCGCTCTTCGTACACCATCTTTCTCGAATGCCGAGGCAGTTTGTTGTTGCTGGCGACATAAAGAGGTCAGCCGGAGGTGGCTCTGTTACCACTAGTTGAAATGGGTACAGCGCCACCTATTGTACCGGGGTATGACATGCTTCGGTCAATAATTCGATTTTCTCACCGGCATGTATACTCGGAAAATTGCAGTTGTCTGATTGAGTACCATAGTCGAAATATGGCTGTAATCCGACTAAGCTGTGCATGTAAATGTACTGAGTCTAAAGGCCCGGGCCTGGGCTTCATGTAAATCAGATGGTGCTGCTCCAGCTTGGAGTCAAGATCGCATCAAAAATATACAGCATCTGGAGGATGCCCAGCTGCTAGCTGTTAAAACTAAATAAAACTGAAACTGTCACAAACAGATGAGTATTTGCATTTAGTAATCACAGCATATCTTAATAATTACTCTGGAAGCATGTAGAAAAAGCTGTTAACGGTTTGCAGTTCTCTCTCTCTCTTCGCTGTAGTCTCCCATCTGTGTGTGAATTGCTACAATGGGGGCAAATGTCTGTCTGTCTGTCTGTCTGTCTGTCTGTCTGTCTGTTGATCCGTCTCCTTTGCTCTGTATCAGTACTATGGACAGCGCCACATCCACACACGCACCCCCCTTATTGAGCCACACTCACAACATTCACAGACAAACACCCACTTACTCATTGGAGTTTCCACAATCATATGCCAAAATATTAATGCGACAAAGGGTGTTGAACTACATACCAGAATAGCACATGTGATGCGGAGATACATCAGCATTCACTTGGAGTTTCTCAGCACTTGGAAAGTGCACATCCAGCACTCACTCCCCTTTTTGCTCTGTTTTGGTCTCTACCAACTCATGAGGCCTCTTCAGCTGCCAAACGCTCCACAAGTTTTACCAGCTAGTTGATAACTCTGTCCGTTATTTGAAGCAGGTAATGTACATTTATATTCATAAAATAATTTTGTGCTAACATCCGCTGCCTGCTGCCATCGAAAGGTGTTGTGAACTTTATTAAAGCAAACATTAAAGTGAGCTGTAAAACCAATTCAATGAGCGGACTGCTGAGTCGGGTGATAGTTCATTGTGGGTTCATCACTCTGAGAGACCCCTTTCACATAACAGCAGTCAGCTGACCCATTGTTGAAATACAAATATTATTTAGAGTTTTAAATGTGAAATATGCCCAGATCAAACATATTGCCTCGTGCCCATCATATCAGATACCAATGATAGCTGACATCCAGTGTTCAGTAAGTCAAGTTCAGTTCAGATACAATAGTTAATAGCAATATCCTAATTATAATTCCTGTCCCAACCCTCCTGTCCTTCAGTTTGTGACGTACACTCACATTTTGTTCAGCCAACAACTTGTTTTTAGTACCAATTGTTGTTATACTTCTGTTGCCAACCTCGTCTGGCGGAGGTATTTAACTACTCTGTTATTTTGATATTTATCACATTTTAACATTTTGAGTGCCATTATGTCAATTGTTTTCCTGTAACAATGTCATCCTTCCTCTATTTATTAGCAAGGACTTCTTGCGTTGTCCTTCCTTGCTGGCCAGACTATGGAAACTCTGTCTGGATGTGGTCAAGATCTGTCTTTGGATGTCTTACACCAAAGAGATGTCCCGCTTAGCTGCTTAAGCGATGTAGTTTTTTTTAATATTTCTGCCTCATCCCAGTAAAATGTCTGGTCTTCAATTCAGTGTCTCACCTGTAAAGTCAGTCGGTCTTGATTTGGCAGCCCAGTTGCCAGGATCAGGTCAACCAAAACAGGTCAGCTACTTCAAGTCAAACCATGATGTTTTCCTAACCCTAACCAAGTGGTTTTGTTGTGTAATCCTAACCATATTCATTAGCAAAGAGCTGTGACAAGAGAGAAGTAGAAAATTCAACCTAAACAAAGTTAAAGTTGTAGCATAAAGAAACGTTCAGTGTGCATAGGTGAGTGCCCTATCCTCCTGTGGGCCAAAGTCATGACAAATCATAGAAGTTGTCAAACTAGATCTACATCTGAATATTTTTCCACAATGCCTTTCTGTATTACATAAAATGAGCAATGGTTGTTTTAAACACTAATTCCCCCTTACCCCCACATCTTGTAGGACCATTGTTGGGCTGAGATCATGTGGTCTGAAGTTGGCATAGGAGTGTGTTCAACTCCACTGTGCAAGAGCTAATAGATGACTCTAAGATGGTCCACCAGCTTGGCTGCTAGGATAATATTATGCTGCTGTGTTCAAGGCTCCAAGTCATATAAATGTAGGGACTACGACAAAAATCGTTTTCATTTCAGCATTACCTGATTGATAAGGAAATCGTAAAGATGATGAATAGTGAAAATCTTGGGAACATATTTGATAACCATTTAGCCAAAGTTAGCATTCAACCGCTTTCATGCCAACATTGCCGTTCAACTACATCCAGTGTGTTTCACTTAAGGATTAATTAGTAGATGCCTTTCCAATCATATTGCGTGACACTGTCAAACCGGTAATGCTACAATAGCTGTTGTCACACGGAAGCTAACGGGCTATAAAATATCTTGTTTTTCCTTGAAATGGGGCCCAATTCCCACCAGATTTTCACTTATCCTTTCAGTCGCTGATCAGTCAGAAAGCAGGGATAACAATTTGTCCGATTTATATGTCTCGCAACTCGGAAAAGAGAAGAACTTTAATTCTCAATAATGTTACATTATAGCTTTAACATGAATTCCTTCACTCTTGTTTGAACTCCACGCATTTGCTGCATGTAAGAGTGCTCACCTTGATGAACCAAACTCAGTCACCAGTCTGTCTGTGTCTCTCTGCTGCTGTCATTACTTTACCATCAGCAGAATAAACTGTAATTTTCTCAGCACCGCAACGCATCCAAGTCGTGCCCCAGTGAGTACACAATCAAGGGAAATGATTATCCAGCTCAAATTGAACAATAATTTTAGTAGCATTGCACAACACACACATAAACACGGCTGACTGAGCTCTTGAGATGGCAACGTGGAATGAAGGCAATCTCAATTAAGCCTCTAATTTCTCAAACTCCACCTACATACTGAAATGGATGCACGTCATTAGAAAATGCTTTCCCGTTAGCAGAAAGTCGTTTCATTTGAACGAGATCTGAAAACAAAGCAGGCCATTTGAGCTGCTCCTCGCTTCGTGCCTTGGAACACTTCATCCAGCAGCACACTCCGGCTCACTCTCAGACCATCAAAGAGGCGGTAAGACTCAAAAGGATCAATATCAAATACCAGGATCAAACCAATTGCTCCCTGATACTACATCCCCCACCTGCCTCCATTTGCCTCCACCCCCTACCTCAAGTCTTGCTCTGTTTCTGTCTCAACAGCTCCGATACTGTCCCTCGAGCGGTGAACTTTAAAGAAAAATCTATCACACGCCTTGGGCAGCAGGTCCGCTGATACACTTCGTGGTAGACAGCTCTATTAGTCCCCTGGATATGTTGGACTGATTCAGACCTGCAGCTCCTCGCCAACTCAATTGCCGCCTCACCTAATTGTTTCACACTTATATGTCAACTTCAGCGTTAATGGAATGTGTCTACAGAGCCCGAGAGTGGAGATAACTAACACAGTGGTTTTGCAATGGAGCTTAGAAAATCTCTCTTGAGCACACAGTACAAGAGTAATGTCTTCCCAATGTGAAGCTAGTCTCGGCCAGCAGATGAAGTACAAAACAGGACAAAGTCCTCGTTATCTCAAGTGATCTTTATTGATAGAGCCCAAAATTATGAATCTCACTGCCTCACTTTACAATCTGTACAATGAACCACACCGTCAGTCCTTAGACCCATGTGATTAAGGGTAAATCTAAACCTGTGCTTATAGTCTCTTTCCCACTGAAATGGCCTAATAATGGGCATTTGGGAAGAACATTTAACAATTGATAATAAGTGGCCATAAATAAAATGACCTGGACAGTAGTAGGCCACTGACATTTCATCTCCTAATCGCGTGACGTACCATCCTAGGATGCACGCACCCGGCGTCAGAGGGATGAAGAAGGGAAGTTAAAGTGATGGTAGTTGGTAAAATTGGTATGTATGGGATGTTAAATTATGTGCGCGTTGTTCTGTCTATTTCACAAGACACAGTGAATGAATACATACACATTGGGTTTGTTTGTATAGGAGTCATTAGTCGCTAGCTAACCAGTCCTGCCAGGATGAAAACAGTCAGCAGCTAGAAGTGACACTTAGCGGCTCCTCCCTTTCAGTGTTTGACTATCATGTTTCTGGGGTAATGTGAGCCTACTGTTGCATGAATGTGTGTGTGTGTGTGTGTGTGTGTGTGTTGCATCTTTGTTCCAACTTTCAGTTGTTTTCATACTGTCGTTTAATTTGATCTGCAACAATGCATTTCTATCTATAAGCTCATCATGTTTGCTGCGACACTGTTCTCTGAGAAATCCACAAATCTGTAAGAAGTCAAAACTTGTCAGAAAAAAACAAAAAACATCTTAATATGAAAAGCACTCCACAAAGAATTCCTGGAGGGACTGACCAACCAGACCATTGCAGCACAGGAAAGCACGTGTGGGGGAAAAAGAATGACATGCAGGTGTTTCTACTTTTTGTCATGTCATGCATCCCAACTGTTGATTACTTTTCACACAGTTAAGGCCAGATCCTGCAGTCTGTATCGGCAGTCAGCAGCACTACGGAGCCCGTGGTAATATATCATAAATATTGAATTGGTAAAACTGTGACGTCCGTACCGTGGCGGTACGGGACAAATATACATACCGCTACGTCCCTAATGCCAAATGTTCCAGAGATGTAGCCCCTCTAGCATCAGGGCATGCCGTCCCTGTCACGTGTTGTGAATTATTTCTCATTATATGACAGCGACAGACATATACAGATAAAACTTTAGTGTCCATTTTTTTTTTTTAATTGGCTATATTGAATCATAGATGAGGATGGATCATGGATGCATCTTTTTGTACAGCAACTATATTGCGGCTGCTGGAAAAAAACAACTGATTGCTAACAAATCAACGGTTGACGATGAGACACAGTGAAACAACACATTCTAGATTTAATAGCCTATATATACCGCGTGGACAGAGCTCAGCGGTGTATTTCTTTTTCTTGTAAAAAACAACTCTCACTGTCTGCTGGAAAATCTCCGTTTCTTAGCGCCACATGGTTCTCACTGTTGTCACACCTCACCGCACCTGTAAAAAGTGCACTGAAAGGCTGACTGGGGAAATACGGGATCGGAAACTAAGAATTCAGCAAGCAGCTGATGAAAAATAATGGGGCAAGTGAAGAAACCTTGAAGGGAACTTGCAGCACCTACAGTAGACCTATTTCAATCAGTGCTGCACAGAACTGGAAGATCTTTGGCAGTGGCGGCTGAACGTTCTGCTCTTGTAAACACAGAGGAGGCCACACTGCATGGTGTCTCTGGGCCCCCTAGTGGGACACTGAGGCAGGTGGGTGCCCATGTACAAGTGTTGATCACCAGAACCTGTGGAGTGTCCCTGCTGTCTGCTGCAGCTCACTGCCCTGCCTCTGACTCTGCAACTGTTCGCCTCAGTTCTGCTCACTGTGTGTGTGTGTGTGCGCGCGCGTGTGTTTGAGTGTGCGTGCAGGCGTGACGGAAGACGCCTGCCTCCCAAATTAAAGGAGTTTGGCCGTTTCCTGACAGAATGAGGCACATGATCGCTCCCCCTCCCCATTGAAACGCAGATAATGCGCGCAGCCACTCAAAGGGCCCGTCTTGTGATTTGAGAGCCCGCAGCTAATGTGCTGATATCGTGTCTGTCTTGTGACGAGCAGAACCGTGACCGCCCGCGCCAAGAACCGGAACATGTGTGAAAACGTTGCGGGGTTGCGCGTGTGCGTGCGCGAGAGGGACGCGGAGGTCAGGACGGGGTGAGGAAGTTGACGGAGAGGTGACGTGAAGCCATGTTTTAAGGGGAAGATGAAACACACACACACCAACACAAAAACATTAAGCAAGCATGCGGACGCGCAGTGCGCAGCCTACCCACCGTCCTGCCCGGGGCACCTGGGTATTCCCAGGATGTCCAGCAGATCCCCAGTAGGCGTCCTGCAGCGGCGGTGAGCGGTCAGTCACCTGCAGCTCTCCATGTCTCACCCTCCGAGCGCTGAGGGCGGGGGAGGGGGCTGTGGGTGTCGGGAAGGGGCGACGGCCAGGTCACAATCCCGCAAGTCCAAAGACAAAGTTTGATTCAACGCAACAGTTTCTCCTCCAGTAGAACTTGTCTGCTGCTGCCGCAGCACTGCTCTCTGATCGCCGAGCAAGATCCCAGTCAGAGTCCTGCTGGGTCAGGCTGCCACTGGTACCAGGATGGGTAGAAATCCAATTGGTCGCACCAGCCCAACTTCCAGGGCGCATTTAAAATCCAGAAGACACAGCCTCTGTAATCCTTTGTGGAAACATTTTAAAGATGACACCAGTGGATGAGCTGACAGCGCACGACCAGTGCGTGTGTCCGTCTGTTCACTGCTGCTGGGGAGAGAATCAAAATAAAGAACAATGTACAGAGACAAGAAATGTTCCTCATACATTCAACAGCCGCTCCTCAGCATCGTCCCTGTGTTGCAATGCGGGTGCTGCCGCGGCAAAAAAAGAAAAAAAGAAAACGCCGCTTGATCTCATCCCCTGGTTTTCCGTCGATGCTCCAGATGTGCAGCGCTGATCCGGGCTCCCACTGCTTAGAGCGGACTGGACAGACTGGGATGCGGTGGAGAGGGAGTGGAGTGCGCACTGCTGGGGGAGGCAGCGCCGCTGCCGGGAGCTGGATGGGAGAGAGAGCAAGGTAGCCTACCTGTGGGAGGTAAAGTGCATTTAGTTAAGATGCAGACTCCAGAAAATAACGAAGCTCACAGATGTGAGACACATCTGTCTGTATCCGTGCGCAAAAGTACAGCAGTGCTTTTTTCTGAATTTACCGAGCAAATCCAAGAAAATGACAGTAAATCCTGTTTGCTCCTCCTGACCATCAGTCTCCTCACCACCAGCTACAGTGTAACGACAGAAGAAGTTCCGTTGTTTCTACAGCCCGATGTAAAAGTAATTTGACACCTACTGCGTGTTAAATGACTCAGAGCTGAATGGAAGCACTGCGTGCTTTTAATGTACAATTCAATGAAAAACAACAAGAAGAAGAACAACAAGGACAGCAGGACATTCTGTAAATAAAATCTGCTTTGACATTTGGTTTTGTTTGACAGATGTTCCCCCATATTTTTGAAATACACCAAAATGTCCATAAACCACATAAATATACTGAATTTATAATGAAACATGTGATCTGCACCTGTGCAAAACTGTCAAATTTTCTTTTTTATTTTGATCTTTTTTTTTTTTTTTTACAGAAATGTATTTTTTTGTACATGAAAAGCTTTCTTTTAAACTTTCAGTTATGACGTAGCAGCCACATTCTGCCCACCCACTTTTTTAAATGATCAGATTCTTCCTGCCCACTTTTGCCTTGTTGAAAATGTGGAGGTCTGTCCTCTGGGTCACTGCGCCTGTGCTTGAATGAATGACAATTTTAACCGCTGCCTTGCTCAAGGCAGATTGACACAGAGCACAGGCACACATGCACACAAATGCATATCAACATAAACTACACAGACAATATACACAGTTGGAAGAAGGGGAACATGACAGGAAAGATGATGAATGAGATGAAAACAGAGGGAGAGAGAGACAGGGATGAAATGAGGAGGTGAAGAGGGAGCAAGTGAACTAAACACGAAGGGATGACGGACAGAGACTAGCTCCAGCAGAAAGCTTTTCGTTTTACTATCTTTAAATCTTTTAACTGTTGCCTCAGTGCTACCATGACATTAGAAGATACAACTGGGCACTTTGTAATGGAGTGAGGTTATGGAATTTATGAAATAGAAAACAGAAAAGGTCATTCTTGGTAAATAAATTGGTAATGATGATAGTAATAATGTATTGGCTCTATGTTTTCAATTTGAAGTTATTTTCAATTTTAAATGTTCGAGATATGAATTTATAGCTATAAAAATGAGCCTGTGCCACAAAGCGTTGTGATGAATTAGTCATTAAATCAATTTATATACGCTCATATCTCTGTGTGATCTGCAGTACCTTCTTTGGATGATCTGGCAAAATATAGTAATAGCCTAGCGTTATTTTTTTTCTTATGCTATTTTATATATATATCTATATGTATATATGTGTATATTGTGTGTGTATGTATATATACATACACACACAATATATGTATATATACACAATACACACATTACATTAAATGACATCTACTCTATTGAAATATTTTAAAGGGAAGAAAATAACAAATTAAAATGTTCCCATCCACATTTTAGATGCTTTCTGTGCAGTAATTACACAAAATCCAATTAGACAAAATGAGTGAAAATGGTAGTGTACAGTAGTTGTGGAGTGTTGTGTAGCTATACATACGTCAGATGGGGCTTAGGCTCCTGGAGTCAAAGACGTTCGAGACTTAAACCATCATGCATTGTGCATGATGCAAGATGCTTTTTCATGTTCCAAAATGCAAATGTGAATTTTTGTGAGTGCTTGGAATGTGTATGTTCAGAGCATCGTTGCTCATATTTGTAACTGTCATTTTTGTTGTGGTTTGTAGTTTTTACCATTAGTGAGCCGGGTGTTGGACTTCTTGATACATGAATACATGAATACACATCCCCACATTAAATATGTGGAACATTTGTCATAGTTGAAAGTTGCTACATTCATCAGCAGAATAATCTACTGTACAACAGAGACACTGATACTGGTGTATCAGTGGCCAGATAAAGGCTGTGATCTCTGTCAAAATGTTGGAGACTTTAAGGCGACACTATGTACAACACGTGTTGATGTTACAATACATCAAACATTAATTAAAACTACTAGAATAGATTAATCACATACATTTGTATAAGAAAACACAACTCTAATAACAGCACTCGACTGCAATTTTAACTTTGATTATTTGTATTTTAACATTCTTTGACCATTTTTAAATGTCATGTAATTGTTTTTACATTTGAAAACATCCTAAAAAAAAATGTAAAAGACCTAAAAAAAGATCTCATGTAAATGTATTTTCGCCGTAACAGTGTTTGAACAACGTATATCTTCAGTTTACAGCATTTTTTACTGCCAGAATGTTATTTGTTTTTACAGCGTTAAATGAATCACATTGCATGGATTTTGTCACTGTTTTTTTTGTTGTTGTCTTATTTCTCCTGATTTAGTAGGACACAAAAAGACAAACTGGCACATGGCACCTTTCGTATAAGGTTGCAGAGTTGTACCTCATAGCTTCATTCATCACTGTATGATTCACTTATGCTTTAGTACCCCTCATGGTGGCCATTCCTGTGGTGCTTTAGCTTTTTTCTTTTAGCTTGGACCCATTTTCTAACACAAGCTGCATCAGTTTTTCCACTCAGTATTTTCGCTGCACCCATTTCACCCTTGTACCCTCACAAGCCTTGCAGGGACTTCTGTGGAGAAGCATAACAACAGCGTGATGCTGCCAGCCCATGTGACTTGTTTATGATCCAGTTTAAAAATAATCAAATTAAGGTTAATGTCACATACACAATCAAGCAAATCTCTTCTCTGCATTTAACCCGTCCTAAGCATTAGGACCAGTGGGTGCCCGGGGACCAGCTCCCGTGCTTAGCCAGTGCTTTGGGCAAACTGAAGCATTCATTTTGATCTTGGTCAGAGCAAACTTGCAAACTCCACACAGTGAGGCCTGCCCTCTCAGATTGCTCTTAGCACCCTACATAACCTTTTTCCTGCTGACCTCAGGGTCTCCTAAGATGTCATGTGAGTGTCTCTCTCTTCACTCTTTGATAAAGATACCACTGGTGAGGCAGCGAGCTGGATTTATGTTGAATAGACGGTCTGAAATAAATGGAGAGTTGTACAGCGTGCACCTTTCACTTTGTCTATATTTGACCACTTAACTGGACCAAAATCAATTTAATAAGACCTTATTAACATTTACAACAGCAGGCTTAACGGATCAAAGAATATTTATGAATTATTTTAACTTTAGATTTGATATCAGAAAGTGAGAACAACATGTTCATCAAGATCAAATTATCCATATTTGTCATATGAATTTTGAAGGTGCATCTCTGCTGTTTTATGATAGATGGACAGATTAGAGAAAGGCACTCCTGGTTAGAACCGAACCCTCCTAAGGCCTGCCCATTTCTGCTATGTGCTCCAATTACAAAAAAAGAGAAGACACATTTTATTGGATGTAAAGAGTGGATTAGGTTCACCATGCGCTGAACATTAACACCATCACCAAAGACACGGTGTTTGTTCAGCGGTAACATTACCAGGTAAAGTCTCAGTATATTGATGCCAAGCTCTTCACCGACACATGACATTGTAACAGAGTCACATTTTAGGTCAATGTTAGCAAAAGCTACCTGACTTGCTAGCTCACTTAAAGCGAAACTCTCGCCAAAAAGCAACCGAGGCTTTATTTGGGATTGAATATGAGTCAAACCTTCGTGTGAAAGCATAATTACGACGAAAGAGGCTCTTTTAAGATTTACTTTTGACCAAACTGGAGAGTAATGGTGAACCGCTCCTCAAGCGTGCCTGTCAGGTCGCACTCGGGGATCGACACTTTTTGCCTGCCATGACAGCAACGCGCAGGAGGTGCAGCAGCTAACGTGAGTAGTTCAAAAACCTTCTTTTTCATAAACTCTCTGTACACAATGTTCTCAATGCTCTTGTTCATGAGTAGAGACCCTGGTGATGCTACGAGCAAAGTTCCATGTTGTGTCGAGCCTTTTTAGTGTTCTAAAAATAGCGATTTTGATGCTAGCATGTCTTGCCCCACGCACTCCCGTTCAAAATTAACGTGCCCAAAACCGAAACTACGGTAAATCTTAAAAGTGCCTCTTTCGTCGTAATTATGCTTTCACACGAAGGTTTGACTCATATTCAATCCCAAAGAAAGCCTTGGTTGCTTTTTGGCGAGAGTTTCGCTTTAATAATGACTAGCTGACGATACATCAGGAGGAATTAGTCTAGTGTCAGATCATCAACATCAGCTTCTTGATGTCTGCTTCTTCCTCATTTCCGTGGAAATGTTAAAAAGCTTTGGAAAGCAACAGGTCGGTTGCTGAATCATTTTAAGATGACACAAATTACTGTCAGCCAGAAAAGATCCAGGCTTCTGTCGTATTCGCTGAGACTCGGGTGAATTGTCCTCAATTAGCATTGTTTGCCGCGTTCATAAAACTTGACATTGTCTTGTTTTTTGAAGCTATACTGCCTGACTTGAAGACACCATATCATAAACACTGCCCTTCATGACACAATAAAGGAAAGGCAACAACCCCAAAAAGCTTAATATGACCTCTTCAAAGCAACATTATGTTGAAATCAGCATTTTGTGTCATTTCAAAATCCCCGCATTAAAGCTGCTGTGTATTTCTACACTCTGGTAAAGGCAGCGTGGTCAAAAGAAACACCTCAGCACCTCAGTGTTGGGGACCGGACGAAAAGAAGATGAACGTGACAGTTGTCAGACCTGGGCTAGAAAGAGGACTCAGATGCAGAGCAAGTATAGATTCACAGGTTTTTATTCTGGAAATCCCAGCGTCAAAAAGGGGTGACAAAGAAATAGGCTGTGAAACAAGATAACCTGATAATTTTCTATCCAAGGAAGGAAACAAACCACACAAAAGAAAACCACACCAATGGCGGGAACTCCAAGACTGGACAAAACAAAATCACTCTCTACGAGGCAAAATAAAAGACTGCAATAAACTACACTGATAAATACTAGGTAAAAAAAGTACAACAGAAAATCACTCAAACATGAGGATGGCACAAGGCTATGAAACAAAACTACTTTAGCATACTAAGCTATACAATTTAAACAAATCAAATTCACTCTTAACAGAGGAAACAAAAGGCTACAAAAACTGCGAGACTAAACTACGCTTGAAAAAGTTAACAAACAAAATTCACTCTTCTTGAGGCTATGAATAAACAGAAAAAAACCAACATGAATTCAAATACTTAGACTGTGGCAAGGACAAAGGGCTTGGGTGCACGGCAGAACGAAACACTTAGGCACAAGACAAGGGGAGACGCAGACTTAAATACACAGAAGGGTAATGGGGAACAGGTGGAAACAATCAGGGATCAGGGTGACGTCAGACCAAGGACACATGAGGAAGGGCAAGTGACCTGAAACGAGAGGGTAGTTAGAATTTTCAAAATAAAACAGGAAGTACACGAGACAAAACACCTAAGACGAGACAACTTCACCGCTGTGTGACAACAGTGGCCTAAAGAGGATGTAATACTCAAAGGGCTGCAGGCTGGGCTGCTTCACCTTTTGCCACAGAGAGACAAGGCTCAGAATGTGTAGGGCTGACTTTTTATTTTGGCGGCACATGCCATGACAGTTACCATTTTTATCTCATTTTATTACAAAGGCACTATATTTTATGATAGGGTGAAATAATCCTTTTTGAACACCTGAGATGTGGCCATTACAAACAAGACTGTTTTGCAGAAAATAGTTTGTGAAACCTTGCTGTCCAGTCATAAATGTACCATGTTACCCTGCATGTTTTAAATGAGTTTAACTGCATTGCTTTTTTGCATTAAAAGCACTTTGATACAAGGTTATAATAGAGTTATGATTACATGGCTCAACCTAACAGGCCTCACCTGAGGTGATGAACTCTGAACCAGCCTCTGCTCAGCTCTTTGTCTGTCTGCTGGAGCATGCTGCATGGATGTGGAGCTGCCGGTCTCCCAGTCGATTGTTAACCTTGAATGCATTATTTTGAGTGAGTTTATTTTGTTTACTTAGAAATTGAAATAACTTATTTTCTGAGAGACGATTTACCTTTATATGTTGGCTAATTTATAACTTGTCTCCTTTTATTTCTAGAAATCAAATCATCCGTGTAATACAATCGACTGAATGAAACAATAAAAGTTGAAAGACACTTCGCTGGTCCTCATTTTTTGACTGATATGCCAATGTAGAGGCTATATGCCTAATCCAGCTACCAACAGCAAACAAGTTTTTACAGTAGTATTGGTATTGTTATTATTGTCGGAGAGTGTGGTGTGTTTACTGGGAACACTACAGGTCACAGTCCCCTGTATTACCAAAGCTAGGAAGCTCCAGAGGAGGAGCTGGAAAATTTGATGCTACCAAGTGGACCAATAACAGTCACTTCGATCCGCGTCGCTGCAAAGAACAGTATATAAACAGATTGAATACATTTCCAACCCATAAGCACGAGAAGCTAGGCTTATAATTGTTTCTCGACCCCTTAGATTGTGATACCATACTCCCTTTCCACGACCATTCTTCACACAGAGAACATAGAGAAGTCAATAAAGTAATTTGCTCCTCTGGGCTGCCCCTTTCCAATCAGACTCAGTAAGCACATGGATCAGGGAGGCAACTGCCGCAATTCCAAAGCTGGTTCATCTGCGCACTTTAAGAGTCAGAGAAATGCTATGTTGCAAAATTGATCAGGGCACAGAGGTGTTTTTGGAATCTAGAATCAATAAGCACTAATTACACCCTGAATGTTCCAGATCGGTCAGAGGTTAAAAGGTCAAAAAGAAAAAGAAAAAGAAGAGCAAGCTAGGGCTCTCTGCTCGGCTGCTCATGTCTCATTTGAAGCACCAGCGTCTGCTTGGGAATCTCTCTGACTTTGTCTCACCTCAGTCTGTTGACTATATTTTATGTTATTATCCTATTTAGATTTCATTTCAAGCTTTGATGACTTATATTAACTTATGCAACAGCACTGGGGGGAATGATTATATGCTTTTCTCTAAGAGTGAAAAAATATAAGCAATGCAAATAAATTATACATCCATTCGATGTCTCTAATTTACTTTAAAGGCACCTCCTGGCACATTTTCCGGTTGCCATCTCTCACAGCACCAAAGTCAAAAACTTTTGGACAGTCAACTGTATCCACACAACTCTGCATTAATAATATGTAAAGAGGGTTGAAACGTATTTGTCCTCTTTGTTACTTTTTTTCCTCTGCCACAGGGAGATATGACCTCATTTTCACTGTCTGCATGGTTCGATAAGCACAGTGGATGTGGCTTGGAAGCGAGTCCCTCTCCAACAATGCAAGTGTGAGAGCAATACTTTTGGAACTGAACACGATGAGTTGTAAGCAGTCTGCTATGTGGTATTACCATGCCTGGAAATGAATATGAGTCTTGGAAAAGGTCAGCGGATCTGTTGGACTGATGCTGCAGATGAAGAACCTGTCGTTCAGAGTAGAGCAGAATAGACTTAACCTGGGGTAAGTCTTCAGGGTAAAGGCTCATTTGCCTTTTGGAGCTCAGGCTACCCTGACTGGCTTTGTAAAAACGGCCAGAGAACACAGAATGATGACTGAGTAAGTAAAGCGGAAAACTAATTAAGGCCATAATGAACAGTCCCTAACTGGACAACCCTCTCCCAGGGTCCAGGCATGGCCAACAATGCCTCAATCCTCATGAAGAGGAAAGGGAGGGAAAAAGGAATGAAAAGAGATAAATGATAACAGCAATGACATTTTGCTTCCTAATCGTCCATCCTCTCTGTTGGCTCCACCTTTTAGCCTGTTGCCCCTGATGCTTTCAGGTGGGATAGGATACCTAGAGGCCACTCTGTACAAAACCATCAATTCCCACACCCTCTATTAATCAAACAAAATGATTGTTTAAACAGATATATGCTTAGATCTTAACCTTCATCTGCAGTATACTTTTTTTTAGTATATCTCACTAGTGCTTTATTCCATCATTCCAAGTTCTAACGGGCTTTGTAAATGAATTTGTTCCAAGTTACTTCATATCATTGTTTTCAGTGCGTTTGGGTCTCTGGGCGACCCCGGTCAAAACCACCGACCTCTTATTATTATCTTATTTATTGAGTTCATTGTCCAGGGGTATCACACTGTCAGGGCAGTAAGCTCAAGTCAGTCAGTTTGGAGAAGACAGACACAGATAGCACAAAAAAACATAAATTCAACAGTTTTTGGTGGGTTTGCTTTGATTACTTTATAATTGGGGTCAAATTGAGCACAGTCACTTTCACCATACAAATATAGCACAGTGTTTTCTCAAAATTACTGAAAGCTAATGACACCAGCATCAAATAATATGAATATGCTTTTTGGTTTGTACTTTCATGCAGTAGTTTGTTCCCCATGATCCCGGGCAGTAGTCCTTATATGTTAGATACATAGGCTCAAAGGGAATAAAGAAATCATTTACTTACGACAAATGTTTCAGTTCCCTCAAGCTCCCTGACAGACAGACAGACAATCAGACTTCTTGTGATTAATCCACATAAAACACACTTGTGTTCTTTGATGTGACATGTGGTATAATATAGCACAAGGGAAATGTGAGTCCTGGTATTCATCAGGGGAAGCACTAGCCCTTTATCTTTAGCCCAATGATGAGTCACTCTCAGTTTAATTAAACATTCAAAGCCAGGGGTGTCAGAGTGTTTCTCCGACTGTCTGCTTCGACGGCTTAATATCAATATCTCTTTACTACAGAAGCAGCTGTGTTTTTTTTCTGTCTTAAAAGATTTTCTTTCAGAAAACATTTGGGAGTCACTGATGACTCATTAGGGAAACATTAGGTAAGAATGGAAATGCATCTCTAATCTCCTTGTCTACATCATTCGTCAGCAGACGTGTGTGTTGGAGTGATGACGGGGTGAGGCGATCCTGGCTGTCCAGCCTCTGGCCTTTTTCAGCCTCCGCTGATAATGACCAAGACGGCAGCAGCGGTAGTAGGAGTAATGATAGTCTGACTTTACATATCTGGCCCTGCTGCCACTGATGAGGGCGCAGCACAGTTGCGAGCTGCCACAAACCCTGCAGGAGATGATGAATGATGCCGTACGCTGCTGGCAGAGGGAACATGTTGGGAGGCTGCACCGTCACGTCCAATAACTGCTCTTCTCGCTCATAAACAATCCTCCTCCATCGATAAAAGGAACAGTGATCCCGCAAGTGATTTCCGTTAAAGTGGAATTTTCTGTCGTCAACTTTACAGCACCACGACAAGAGGTCCACTTAGGATCAGACTGAGACGTGTTAAAGGAGATGTTTCACTTGTCATGTTTTCTTTTAATGAGTTTGCTTCTACTTATCATGATACATAGACAGTAAATCTGCCTCACGCGGTGGGCTCAGAATACTGCAGTTCACCAGCAGATTTACACGTGGATTTCAGTGAAAGCTTAGACCACTTGTGCCTCAGCCTGTCCCGTTAGCACGACAAGTTCTGCCTCCTGCACGTAGCAAATGGAAACAGTTACTCTCCCGATCTGTAAATCCTGCGTTCTGGCTGAGTTAATGAATGAATAAGAGCAGGGAAAGTTGAGCAACGAACTGAGGGATCTTTTTGCTTCCTGTAGCGAGTGATGGCGATGACCTGTGAGAGTGGAACGTGACTGAGTTTGAGGTGGGAGAAGAGCTCAGGAAGGCTTTATCTACAAGGCAGAAGCATGCATGTCATCAGAACACAGTCATATACATAATGTCATATAACACAGCGTAGCATGACAAGAAAGTTGAAATAACTTTACAATATGAAAATAAAAACACAACACAGCTCACTCGATGAGATACTCAGGATATTGAATCAGCTGCCGGATATTAAACCTTTCAACGCTTCACTGTTTAAATGGAATTATCTCCATCATTCACTGTTTAAAGAATGAAAGATGAAAGGTTCATCCACTCACTGATACACTTCAGTTGATGGTTCTTTTTTGTTCCCTTGCTTAAAAAATATAGGAGCTGAACTCTTTTGGGGGTTTATAGCACAGACAGGGGGAAGTGAAGCAGAAAAGGTGAAGAGGATGCTGTAAACTGAACCGCCTACAGGAAGCAACATCTGCAAGTGAATCTAGCTTGAAAAGATTCACACTGAAGCAATAAGAACCGCACAGTATTCACTTGGGAGCTGCAACCATCACAAGAGATGACCTCTAATCTCAGTTGGAAATCGTCGATGGCGAAAGAAAAATAAGGATTCCTGAGACGTGCATCAGGTACTTTCATCTTCGATGGTCAAGACGAAGAAATCCTAACAGGTTCGTCTGACAGGCTGGCTGATGTAACCAGGGACAACATCACGGTACGTGTGCCGCATAAATCTCACTCAGGGACACATGAAAGGTGAATTAAGCAACAAATGAACCGTGAGTGGAATGAAAGATTTGATCCCCCCCAAACACTCCAGTTGTCTGCTGACTGCTGTAAGTGTCAGAATCAGAATATTTTAATAATCCCAGGGGGAAATTATTTTTGTTACAAGCTCCAGATATACAAGCAACATCTATTAAGAACAAAATATAAATATATATGGATATATATAACTATATATATATATATATATATATATATATATATATATAATTCCATTGCTATGGGTCAGTGACTTGGAATTAGAAGGCTACTTGGAAAACAGTTCATTTAAAGGAGCTGTCTGTAAGAATAGTTGATTTTTGAGTGTCATTCTCAACTCGTCAACAACTGTTGCATCGGGATTGCAGGTCAAAAGTCAACTTTCCGCACAATTAGCACCTTTTAAGCTGCAAACCTGCGAGGTGAGAGAGACTGGGGTCGTTCAAGCATTACCTCTTGCTGCCACGTGGCGCTGATAAAATTCAATGTTTCCTGCGCAAAGAGTTATCACGGAATATAATTTTATCGTCTTATATTTTTTCAGTTGTCTAAAAACACCTGCTTAAAAATGACACAGCAGAACACGTTCCTGGCCCTAAAAAATGATTTTGAAGTATTCCAGTAAGGATTTATTTCGACCAGAGGTCACAGAGCTGTCGTTTCTTAATTGACATCCGTTCCAGCACAGACAGTCGTAAACGGCTGACCAGCATCATCCAATTTGTGTATCTTTGCTCTGGCTTCCTCTGTGCCAAAAACCTGATTTTAAAATATTGCTATTGATCTACAAAGCGCGGGTTTCTGACCTCTCAGATCTGAAACACGCTCCCATAAACCTTGAGCACTGATCCACTCCCTTTAAATCATTGTTATCCTATTTACATTTGGTTAAATTCATTCATATCTGATTTTTTTTTCACATTTGATCAATTTCCTCCAGATTCAGCCTATTTGCACTATAAATTATCATCACTGTAACAGTGCACTTTATCCTCTTGAACCTCACGTTACGCATACTTTTCTTTTCTACCTCAGTATGCTATTTTTATTTTATAACCACTTAAGCATTTTATTGTATATAATATGTTATTGTTTTTTGTATATTGTATATAGTACTTTATTGTTTCTATATTTGCTCTTATATTTTGATTGTATTTGTACTTGAATGTACCCGCTGCTACGATAACCTAATTTCTCTTCAGGGATTAATAAAGTTAATCTATCTATCTATCTATCTATCTATCTATCTATCTATCTATCTATCTGTTTTGTTGCAGGTGCTCCACACATACACCTTTACTTTCTGCCAGCCCTGGTTTAAGTAATTTACAGGACACGTTCCTTGTATCTATCTATATGGTATTTATACAATATAGTAAAGAGACATAACCTTGTAAAGTTCCAAATATCAGAAAAGAGTGCGAAGATGACGTAAGAAGTGTGGAAGTGTAAACTTGGCTGGTGTCAACACTTTCATGTTTAACCCCAGAAGGTGGACCGTCGCTCCAGGCACAGGCTACACACACGGGAGAATTTCCAAGACAATTACAGTCATTTTATGAAACATTTGATGTGACAAAACTGGTTTTGTGCACTCACACCTGTTTGTGTTTGCCTGTGCAGCCTGGAGGCTAGACAGCATGTCAGGCAGCACAAGACTTCTGTTTTGTTTTCTTTTTTCTTCCAGCAGCTGCTACCACAGTGCCATTAAGCAAGGTATTTACCCCTTGCAGCCGCACCAGTGGAGCGAGTAAACTGTGTGAAAATTCAGTGGCCGAGGTGCAGCTAAAGCCTCGGAATCGTGGAGAGAAAGTTCTTTATGGCGCCATAAATGTGGCTGCAGCAGCAATAGTACAAGCCTAAAGAAGCGTTTTATGGCGCTGTACAGAGCTTGTGTGTATATACGGTCGGTTAAACGCTGTAAATCCTCGTTTTAATGCTGTGATTTAAGATGTCAGTTCAGTCGTTCACAGCAGAGGGCAGCAGTGATAAAATATTGATGAGCCTTCCCTCTCTGCCTCTCTGGTGTGTTCAGAGGAGTCCCCACCACACACACACACACACACACACACACACACACACACACACACTGTGATATCTACTTGTGTATTAAACATATTGAGTTGGTTTTGACTTCTTAATTAAGAATCCCTGATTCTGTAATTAAGTCGGATTTTGAGGTACTTCTGCTTTACTTTAGTAATTCTGTTTTACGTCCCTTCGGCTCTACTTCAGAATGAAAATACTCCACTAGATTTAGTTCCTAGTTACTTTACACATCCAGATTAGATAACACTCGATAAAGTCCATCATTAATAAATGGTTAATTTATTCATAAATAGACCTGATTTAATTTTTCTTTTCACTCTTGACAAATGCTTCATAAACCATTTATTAAACAACTAGTTATTGTTAAGTCTAAACTGATGTTTATACTTCTTTGTTAATGGTTAATAAATAATGTGTCGGTCATCTTGACGGCCATTATAAAGTTGCAACTGATGTTTATAAACCTTTACATCAGCTTAATAAATGGTTCATAAAATTTCATTTTTTTTTGTTAATGTCAAATAATTATGAATTAAAGTTTAATCAAGTGTAGATTTACCTCTTATTAATGGTGGTTATGGTTAAACTCAGATTATAATTAGACATTATTATTATTATTATTATTATAAAACATTTTATCAATCAATGAAATAGGATAAATTAACCTACACAGCTGTATATAAAGTAATTGATCATTTAACATTTTAAACAATTTTAGTAATCTATCAATGATTATAATTGAGTATATATATATATACGTATATCATATATAATTTTTTGAAATGAACAGTTCTGCATAGTAAGTCTTCTATTTTTGGCACTTGTGTTGTTTCACTGAAGCAGAATTGTGAACGCAGGACACTGATCTGATCCTCTACATGACCTACAAAGCAAACAGGACCCTCAGCGAGAAGACTGTCTATCTCCGCATAGTTACTATAATCGTCCTTCATAGATTCATAGAAGAATTGATTTCAAAATCCTGCTGTTGGGTTATAAAGCACTGAATGGTTTCGGGTCCACTCAACATTTCTGATCTGCTGCCACGTTCTGAACCATCCAGACCTCTGAGGCCGTCAGGTACAGGTCTGCTGTCAGTCCCTAGAGTCAGAACTGAACACGGAGGAGCAGCGTTCAGTTATTATGAGCCACATATCTGGAACAAACTCTCTTAAAACTGCAGGTCTGCTCCGACTCTCACCTCAGCAATGTTAATGAGCAAGAATGTTAATGTCACTGCACTGTGACTTTTGTTTTCTAGTCTAGTCTCTTTTTAACCTTTTCTATTTCAGCCTACTTTCTTGTTTCTTAACTTGTTTTAATGTTTTTTCTTGACGTCTTCTTACTTGTTTTTAATGTATTTCAAATGCACATTTTTGAATTTCTTTTAATGTAACTCTGATCCTCCTGTAAAGCACTTTGAGTTGCCTTGGGTCTGAATTGTGCTATACAAATAAACTTGCCTCGCCCTCATGCCTGTCAGCGGGTCGATTAAGTCATAAGACTTTATCTGAAGTGTCTTCATGACGGGGTGTTAACAATTGTTGCATGTTACAGTGAACTGAGGAGGCTTACAGCCTTCAGAGAGGAGCTGCTCTGCACCGGCGGTACATTATCAAAACAAAGTTTACGTTTTTGTCCACAGGGGGGCCACGATCAACAAAAAAATTGAAAGTTCCTCTTCTTAACTTTTAGTGAATTGTCTTGAGTGCTTCTTCCAAACCTGCTGAGCACCACATGGTGTTGAATAGAGCTTGAAAAAGAAAAAAGAACAATAGAAACAGAGAAATGCAAAACACTCATTGAGGCTTTTTAAATGCAAGTAGTATTACAGTGTGTGTGTGTGTGTGTGTGTGTGTATGTGTGTATGTGCGTGTGTGTGTGTGTGTGTGTGTGTGTGCGTGTGACAGATGAGGCCTGATGACTGAAACACCTGTTTTCACGCTACACCTCTACTGTCAATACATAACAAATGTGTCTGTGTTGCCTGTGTGTTGTGTGTGTGCTCGCAGTGTGTTGTTGTTGTTGTAATGTCCTCAGTGTATTTAAAAAAAAACGTGCCAAGTTTTGAGTTTTGCTAACATGTTCTATCGTTAATGCTTTGGTTTATAGAAAATGAAATAAAAGGCAGCAAGAAGTTAGCTGAAATTGTCAGGAAACCTCACGCTGCTCTTTTCCTTCACACACACACACACACACACACACAAAGTTTATTCCCCCTGTTTCTCGCTGCAGTGTGAAACATAAATAAAGAATAAATAACCCCGGTCACACTAACACTCCTCTCCTCCCTCTCGGACTCATTACATCCTTTCCCTCGTCTTCTAAACCAACTTCTTCCCCCTCAAATTAACTTCTGTGTTTTCTCCTCTCACCTCTGCAGGATCGCCCTCATGACACCATCCGCATCATTATGACTGATGTTTTTCTTCCTTCATTTGCATTAGTTTTCCCTCTGATGAACTGAGGAGTCATTATTTCACTGAACTGCGTGATCTCCAGCCTCGCATCTGTTATCATCAACACCTTTAACTTTAAAAACACTCCCCGATCAGCCCCTCTGAACAGCTTCATTTGTTTGAAATCACATCCGTGCTTCCATCCCACACAAGCTCATCTTGACTGTATTTGAGACTCCACGTTTTGAAAATACACCAAATATTTCAAGTCACATTTTACACAGTTTATGAACAATACATGTAGATTGCCTCCGTTCTATGTACTTCCGTATGTGACAGATGTGGTGTCTTGGGTATCTAATTGACTTAAAGGGGCGATATGTCATTTTGATATGTCATTTTGTTCAAAACATTCAAACGTCATTCATTGTCAAAGTTTGAATTAATATTAGTTTTGCCAGTATGATGTACTGTATGTGTTGCAGAGATATCTTTTGAAGGTAGCATGCTAACCAGCTACCCCCGGCCCATCTCGGTCCAAAGCTGTTGCACTAGTGGCATAAACATTAATGACCACTCCGCTGACACTCATAACTAATTTTTTTTTTTTTTTTTAATTCAGAGTGGTACATATAAATACTTAAAATAAGTGAGCTGGACTATTTCTTGTTGGGTCACAGTGTCTCCTGGAGTGTTTCTGTCTTGAGGGATCTGTGAGGAGCTTTCCATCCAGCATAATCTGCTGCAATCAGAAGAATATAAAGATAAGTAAAGAACAGAGAGCTAAACACCAGATGAGAACTGAAAGAAATTGAATACAGTTTGACGCCCATGTGAAATATTAGAGTGGGGTGTTGTTCCTTGACCACAAAGAAGATAAGGGACCAGAGTCCAGTTCATTACATTGCATATAACTCTGATTTCAAGTCAGTCACAATGATAAATGATGTGATGAATAACTCATCAAAGTTGTGGTCAGACGCTTCACATCAGTAACAGACAGCACAGAGATCTGAGGCGGTGTGTCAGGATATGTGACGATATGTTGGCTCACAAAAACAACATCCTACAGCAGACAGGAACTTGTATTTGCATATGAATTGTTTGCATGTGTCAAGTATTTGATACTGTTCAAGTAACCCACACACACACACACACACACACACACACACAGGCTGGTATATGTATCATGCTCATTCACAGGCTGCCACAGACCGCAGTTCAAAATGCTTAACCTTTGACCTCCAGTACTACGCACACACACACACACACACCTCCCTGCTGGACTGATAATGTGTTTCCAACATGCCTTCAATGTGCACACACACACTAAGTTCTCTGTGCCTCTCGGGGAGGTCAGCAGCGCTGTCAGGCAGCTGGTCTTAGGTGTAATACCATGTCTGGGCCAGCAGAGTGCAGTAGCAGATGTGTGTGTGCGCCCGGGTATGTGTATATTGGAAAGAATTGGCCTTTGGCAATGTGTGTGTTCCTCATTCAGGAGTTTGTACATGTCTACATCTATGAATATGTGTTTATGTTTCAGTCTATCTCAACTCTCTCTCTCTGTGTGTGTGTGTGTGTGTGTGTGTGTGTGTGTGTGTGTGTGTGTGTGTGTGTGTGTGTACATGAGGAGGTATGTCAGGGACAAATCATCACAGAGCACATGTGGTAAGAGGGAAAAAGGGAAGGAAAGGAAAGGAAAATAAGGGAAGGAAGAAAGGGAATAAAAGGAAAGAAAAGGAAAGGAAGGAATGGAAGAAAGGTAAAGAACAGAAGGAAAGGAAAGGAAAGGAAAGGAAAGGATATATGGTGTGAACAGACAGAGGAAATGAAAAGATTGGAGGCGAAAGGATGTAATGAAGAATGATGAATGGAAAAAAGGGCAGAAGATGGGGAAGGGAATCACCGAGTGTGAAGAGGCCAAGTCAAAGCAAAGGAGAACGAGAAACCAAAGGCAAAGAATGAAGTCGGGTCAGTCTGGCTTGTCATCCTTCTGTAATCACAACTCCATGTGTGAAACAAAAAGAAACAGAGAGACAAAGAAAGTGGAAAAGTAATAAAAAAAAAAAACAAGAAGCAGGGATGAAAAATGAAGATATAAACGCAGAGAGGAAAGCAGCTGGATAGTGCCGGCATCCAAAACAAAACCACAGGCATCCCCTCTCTTTACCAACATCTTTTTTATTTTGATCCACACCATTCAATAAATACAAAATACAAACCAGCTTCATAACAATGATACAAAACTTCATAAAATATTACTTAATTTGAAACAGAAACAGGAACAACCAAAGCAGAGAAGTCATGAGATCAACAGAGGTGAAGGCAAAGCTCATGTTTGTTTAACAAATAACAACCAGCCTCTCTGCCAGTGACGGCGCTGATCCTGATGCCTACACAACTGAACCTAAGTGGAAATATCGTCTTACAGCCATTAAGCGTTGCAAACTGGCTGAATAGTTGGAAAACAACACTGTTTTTCCAGCGTTTGTACAGTTTCCGATGCTGCCTCGCCACCCAGGAAGTTTATTGTGATTCTGTATTGCTAATTACTTGTACTTCACTGGTAAAAACACACACACACATTCGCACACATACACATTCACACAGATTTAAACAACACTTTCCTCTCTATCCAGTGAGAGCGGTGAAGAGCTGCAGTAGCTATGGCTGCACTTCAAAGAGAAGCCCTGTCAATGAAACACAGCCTGCACAATCCGTCGGTCCAGTTCTGTTCTGCCAACACTGGACCAACAGAAAAATAATCCCATTGAACGGCTGTGTAACACATATGTACATCTACACATTTTCTCCTGTTTTTTTACAAAAAATAACAAAAAGACATTTCCAGGGGAGAAAACGGAAGGCAAGAAGCAGAATGCAGCAGGTTTGTAAAGTCTGGTTGGTCCTCTTCATAGCTTTATCCCTTCACTTAACGAGTCTTTGGAAAAAAATTATGTTTTAGTATTTCTCCGTCTTTGCTCTTCACTTCTCATTACAATCCTGAAGCTGATAACAGGGTGGGTGTGAGGTTGAGGGGGGAGTGGGCAGACCCAGTGTGCAGCTCTGGGTTTGGGTCCATCAAGGACAAGGTAGGGGTTCAATGGGTAGAGGAGATCAGTGTCTCAAGGTTCGCCGTTTGTCCGGAGCCTTTAGGTCATCTTCCTCTTTGGAATCTGAGGAGAACACAAACATCTTAGGATCTTAGCGTCTTTTGGACCCAATCAGTAGTACTACCATCATAATACTATGTTAGACTGACAGGGCTTGAGGTTTTGACACTTGAATATTGTTTCTCTATTTAATAGCTTTAAATCAAAGCTTCAAATGACCGAAAAAAAAACTCACAGCTGAAAGCCAAACACATCTTTAGCAGGTAACTAACTTTTTAAATATATAGCCCCAAGTGGAGTTTTGTGTGTGTGTGTGTGTGTGTGTGTGTGTGTGTGTGTGTGTGTGTGTGTTTGTGTGTTCAAGTCCATTGCTCACCAAGGCATTCAGGACAGCACGCACCCTCTATGCGGGTGATGTTGGTGCAGGTCAGTACTGGACACTGCTTCCTCTGACACTTAGTCACACCATGCTGTGGAGAATAAGAGAGTAAGATGGAGGGTTGGTGAAAAGACGCAAAAAATGTAGAGGCACAGGTGAAAGAGGCAGACGGAGGTACAACGGGAATGTACACCACAGTGCAAGATGGGGAGGGAAACTCATCTCATGCATCGTAGTGCCAGATCACAGCGCTAATTCCATCATGACAGGAATGTTAGGATGTGAGGAAGCACAGACTATGGTTTTGTTAGAGTCTGCATACTGAATCAGAAACTGTGCAAACAGGCCAGCTGTGCACCAATTCCTGGGGGGAAAAGCTCCTCAGCTGCCGAGTGCTCCACTATGTTAACAAGCTTGTGTGCGGCTCAGGTCGCATTTTTCCTGTTTGAACCCGACCGAGTCTGAGACAGTAGTAACTGAGGCTATTTCAAACCATTTTTAATGAACTCTAATGAGCTATCTTTGAGTCAATTTCATAATCAAACATTGGCAGCCACAATACTTACATCACACCAGCAATTGATGCACTTCATCTCCCCGACCAGCGGTACCCAGGGATGCCAGTTGTCACTGTTCTGGTAATAGTTCTTGCCAAACTTGCAGTGTCTCGGGCCATCTGCCTGCATCATGTCGGTGTGTTCCAGGCCTGCAGGAGTCTTCTCCTCCTCTGGACACTCCTTACAACAGTCGGAGGGATTGCGTCTGATGGGATGACTGCAGGTCAATACCGGACATGTCACTTTCTCACAGTGAACCTCCCCTGAAGATCCCTGTGGACATAATGTAGCACCAGCAGCAGGTTAGCAGTGGTTACTTCTTTTCTAGCACAAAATGTAGCTGACTTATTACTTTTTTCCACATAAACAGCTTAATAGTCTGAATTTTCCCCAAGGTTGAACTGATGAGAAATGTATTCATGCCTCAGTTTCTTTGGAGTCCAACACGAGATAAATGATCCATTAAGAGCTTTTGGGAAAGTACATCCAGCCAGATGTGAGTGGGTTTATTGATGTATGTTTTACCTTGCAAGTGCAGACAGCGCATTTAATGTAGCCAAAGGGAGGTACAAAGGGATGCCACGTGGTTCCTGGGGCGTGCATCTTCTGGTCTCCTTCAAAGTAGCAACCTAAGAGAAAGGAAACAGAAGAAACAAGGTTACTGAGGACAGTCAGCAAGAAAATGTCTAAGAAAGTGAAAAATTCAGCTGTAGAAACAGTATGTAGCAGGGAAACACACAGTACAAAAGAAAAAGCCTTCAAAGAAAAATCAAAACAGGAAAAAAAAAACAAAGAGAAGGAGAGCAAAGCTCAGTCAGAGACAGGAGAAGTAGTACCTACCTTCAAGAAGTTCATCCACCCTCTCTGGAGCTTTCATGTCCTTGGGCTCTTTCCTCTCTGAGCAGGAAAAAGGAAATGGAGATATAAAAACAGAATTAGTTTCCAACTTTATGATTGTTCTGGGGAGCACTTTGGGAATGGACTCAAAATAATAAAATCTGCACACAAACAGGGTCTCAAAGCAGCATAACCACACAAGGAAGAAACACCAAAACATTCATTATTCTCATGTACAAGAAACAAAATGTTTTCATCTCACCATCACAGATCGGGCAGCACTTGTCCTCAGGCTGAATAGTTCTAGAGCAGGTCAACACCGGACAAATGACTGGGTCGCAGATCACAGTTCGCTTCTACAGAAAGCATCCAGAGAGACGACAAGGAGTAAGTATTATTTATCACATCCTTACAAGCAGTTATTTCTTCCCAGCTTTCATATTTCAGTGCAAAAAAAACCCCTCCTTGTATATGAAACCTTCAAAGAGCTCTTTAGCAAACACATTTAATTACTGCCTCTGTGTTTCCAGTCTCTACCTGGCAGCTGCAGGAGAAACATTTGTCATAGTTGGGGGTCCAGCGGGAGCCGTGAGCGTGGTGCTGGTTCTCAAAGAAGCAGGTATGGGGGTCATTCTTTAGCTCCTCAGGGTCCTTCACAAAGAGGTCATCAAACTCAGCCTCCTCCATGCCCCCCCTGGTCCCAAATTCACAGTTGTTTGGCACATGGACCTGGGGAGAGGAAATGTGTGGGGGAAAGAAGGGATAGATGGAGGAGGAGGTAGATGAATGGTTGGGTAAAATGGGTTGAGATGAAAGAGAGGAAAATGAAAGAGAGGCAGAGAAAAGAGAAAAGGGTGGTTAGGACATTAGAGAACTGTTGGCCAAACCTGACTCAGGCTAACTTGTTAATTGTTCCTTAATGGAGCGTTTCTGTGCTCCTAAGCAGATGGCGGTTTATGTGTTGGACCTGTTTGCTATTAAAACAGCTGAAACCTGTTGTTTTGTGTGTGTGTGTGTGTGTGTGTGTGTGTGTGTGTGTATGGGTGTGTGTGTCATCACTTTCTCTGTTAGTACCTGGCAGCCTAAAGGCCCTATCAACATCTACACCTGCAAGGCCACAAATAGGTTTGTGGGCCACTGTGGTCTTTCTAAACCGCAATAAAACTTTTACTCTTTAACACAGTCTCTCGAGGCAGACAGCACCTGCCTGTGAAAGTGTGTGTTTGTGTGGGCTGCTGAGTGCTAAGTGAGCAATCACACAGCCACATGACCACTCAGATATTGAAAGGAGGACCCAAGGGCTCTACTACACACTCTTCTACTTCTTTTCAATAACCTTATCATTTATACTACTTTGTCTATTCTTTTTTTCAATGTCATTAGTTTATCTTACTTGTATAAATGTTGCAAAAGCTAACTTCTAATTTAAACAGATATTGCATGCATGGTTTGGGCCTACAAAGTGATTTTTGTGACATTTCTTAGAGGCATTTTCTGACTGGAGTCCACATCTGGCAAAAAACAGCATAATGATTATTCAAAGATGTTATCAGTGTAATATTTAATTCAAGGTTGGAAATATCTAATATGGTTTATGCCCTTACTGTTTCTGTTTTATAATAATTTAACTTTCAGAAGGCAAAGTTTGAGCCCAAATTGATTCAATCATTGCCTTTCGATACTCTGGGAGTAGTTTGCCCTGTCAATTTTCTGTATTTAAGCTGCTAATATTCATCATTTTCGGACAAAATTCTGCATCTTTAAATAATTTCATGCCGAAAATAAATAAGTAGTTTCTTTACATACCCGTCCTCGTATTTCTCCTCTGGGGTTCGTCTTGGTGCTGACCTGGATGAAGGCTGTTCCTTGGTCGAGGTGCTGCAGTAATTCAACACTGATGTCTTTTAACACTCCCTGGGCCTGCGGGAGAGGAGAGTGTGTTGTATGAGTGTGTGTCATTGCATTTTGTGTTAATTTGTACATGAGTGTTTACAATGATGTACCTGAGAGCCGTAGAAGCCGGTCAGCAGCCTCTTGTGAGTGGTGCTGCTATCGTCTATTTCACCAATCTCAGCCAGTCCGTGGAGGTGGGCATTCACAGTGAGGTCGTCGGCCTTGCTGAGGCCTGCAACAACGATCTCGTATTGCAGGTGACACTGTTTGTTCACTGACACCCAGGCATGGCCGGACGCACCAGTTCTTACTGGTGGAGACACAAAGTGGCCAGCTAGAGGAACTGGCAATTCTGAAAGAAGGGAAAATGGGTGAATGAAGTGTGCATCCCGAGCTTGTAAACAGTATATAGTAAATTTAGACAACAATTCAAGATATTTTCATGTGTATTATGATTTCTATTACCACCCTCCTGTCACTGCCACCCGTGCCCTTCACCTCCCCTACCCTGCTTTCATTTGAGCATACCATATCTGGGTGCCTCCAGGCCATTGTAAAGCAGGGCCTTAATCTGCCCCCTCAGCTCCCCCTCTTGGTTGTGTGCCGTCGCCACATTGATGAACAGCTCATTCTGCAGCAGCATGTGGATGTGTCGAGCCTCCAGGCGACTCCAGCTGCCCTGCGCCTGGCCCGTGGCCTTGTTGTACTCCGGCGTCAGATCATACAGGACGGAGCGCTTGTTGCGCCGTCGAGGCTTCAACTCAATAGTGAGACCAAGGAAGTCACTGGTGAGACCTGCGACCTGAACCTGAAAGAAAGGGACATGGGATAAAAGTTAAGTCCAGTTCTATTGTTAATTCACTGGGATGTTCGAGCTTCACTGTGCTGAATGACACAAAGTGTGGGACAAGGCTTTTTGCACATTCATCTAATGAAGGGGAAATAGTTCTCTATGGTCACCTCAGTCTGACAGGAGAACATACAAGCATGATTTTATGACATCATGACTTCTTTGGAAGAAGAGCTGCGAATACTAGTTGACTAATCAAGTACCAGGAAAATAATTCTTAAGTATTTTCATGATTTATTCATTTATCACTTCACTTTAGTGATTTTTCAAGAAAACTGTGTTAGTTGCAACATTTGCTCGTTCATAAATACTGTAATACAACGTTTTGTGGAAAAATCATATCAGACGAATTACTCTTTTTAAAAATATGTCTTTAAACATGCCTGGATGGGATTTTTAATTAAACGTTATTTGTTTGTACTGAGGTTTTGTTTGATCTTAGATCAGCTTGATTTGATGCCAATGAAAGGGGAAAATTGTACTGATAAAGATGTTTATTATCTTTTGTGACTATAATCCCAATGCCACTTACAGTGTTAAACTACAATCAACAATATAAACACATATGAGAACAAAATATGTTTTTATCTTAACTGTGTAATGCTGCAACTGTGACATGTATCATAAAAAAGTCAAACAACTATCTCCGCCTTACCTGGTAGTCCAGTGTGCCATTATCGTGGAGGTAGAAGACACCAGATCCCACACCTCCTGTCTTCCCTGGGGTCAGTGCATCACCACTGGACATCACACTTTGAATAGCTGTGCCAGACAAAGACAAATTCATATCAATGATCCACGTTAGGGCACATTCCTGCATAGATGACTTATCTAAAGCCATCACTGCTCCCCTCTGAGTTTCCCTCCCTTAACTATAGTAGAGCCTGACAGCATGCAAGATGAGGCAATGATTTTTGTCATGTTAAAATTTGCTCGTTGGCTGAGGAAGGGAGAGGAAGGGGGCTACATTACATTCCTTCACGTGCTGTAACCACACACACATAGAAGCCACATACCCATAATGTCATTCCTATCCCAAGAGAGTCATTTAGGGGACAGATTCAATTGAACCGCTAATCAGGAGTGTGTGTCGTGTAATTGTCTGCTTGACCAGGGGCCAAAAACATAAATGTTGCTGCACTGTCTGGCACACATTCACACACACACGCACACACACACACACACACACACACACACACACACACACACACACACACACAAATCCACCCAAGGTTAAGCCTTAGAATGAGGTAACCCTTGTTGAATGCAGCAGGCTTAGAAAAAATTCGCTGAGAGAGGACAGGAGGGAATGAGTAACAGAGATGGATGAGAAAAGTGAAGAGACATTTGAAAACGACATGAGGCAGAAAAAAGCCAGACAGGAAGAATGACGGCAAAGATGGGACAAGGTTGAGGAGAGAAGGGAGAGACTGACAGAACGAGTGGAGAGCAGGAGCGAGAAGGGGGAGAAAGGAGAGGGAGAGAGGGAAAGGAGCGTGTTGGGTTTGAATTCTTCACTCATAACGTCAAGCTGTTAATCACAGTGCTGGAACACCAGCATAGAGAGTCAGGTCCAGCAGACTGTGACCTTGGCAGAACCACTGTGTGTTGGTGTGTAAGAACATCCTGATGTATGTTTGTGTCTGTTTCTGTTCATATATATTAGTGTCTTTCAAAGTGTCTTCAAGTGCCTGACACCATGGTGTTCGATGACCATGCATGTGTCCCATGAAAAGACCATGTGTGCATGCTTGAACGGTTTTAGGGCTGTCCACAACATTCCTTAAAACTCTTTCTTTGTGTCTCTCACAAACACACACAGGCAGACATGCATACACAGTCTTGGTGGGCCACCAAGCCCAATAAACATGGTTTTCCCCCAGCGATAAGACTTGAAAGGATGGAAGCGAAAAGAAAGAGAACGTATTTATAGAGGAGGATGACAAAAACAGCCACAGATGGACAAGCACAAACCAGCGACAACAAAAACACATTCTTAGCAACCTCAGTGTTTGTTGCCTCTGCAGAGTTTCACCTCACTGAGAGAATGTGAGGAGAAACATGAAGGAAAGATGATTTCATCTCATCTGTTTAAAGGTGTTAGACTGTAGGGGGGATACTTACTGTCACAAGATTTCCTGCCGGTGATGAAGCCAGAGATATGCTGGGGATCTTGATCCTCAGTTGCCACTGCGATCTCCAGCTGACCACGGGATAACCAAAACAGTTCGCGGCTGTTCAGGTCTGTCAGCACCTCAGCAAAGTCTGGATCCTGCATGGATTCAATAGTTTGGTCAACAAGTGAGTAAGTATAAAATCCCATTGTAAATGAAAATGCCATGTTATGCCATTAAGATCTTATTTACATGATGATAAAACAACTCTGACAGGCTACCAAAGCAACCAAACCCCAACTGCTTCAGACGACAGACAGACTGGTGACATGTTTCCAACTAAAATGAAATTATCCCCTCAGTCTACACTAAACAAAGATGAAATGAGTTTAGAAAGCAAAACAGATCCCAATATAAGATCAATTCAGTAATCACAAAGGCACCACAAAGTCAGGAGTCAGTAAGGACACAAACCGTTACGTTATCCTAAAAACACATGATTTTAAATCAGCCGACTCAGAAGTGCATATTTACACCCTGGGCAAAAAATGTGGCATGCATTGCCTTAACACGTTTCATATTGATCGACATTTAATTTCAAACAGGCAGCTTGGACTCAAAGAAAGCAGGGGGAGTCACTCAGGACGTTGAGAAATGTGGGATTAATAGGACAGATGTACGAGCGTGTTGAAGAAATGTTACTTTTATGACCCCAGGGCCTCAGTTCAATATAAATATACATGTACCATAAATCCACACAGTGAGGAGCCAAAACAGAGTGGGAAAAGAAAGGAGGCTGAATCGAGGGAAGGTGGCTTATGTTGGGGAGATTTAATGGATAGAATAATGAGAGGGAAGCAGGGTGCAAAAGGTTGTATTGGGGTAAATCAAGCAGAGCAATAACATTGTCTGGATTACTGGTCCAATAAAAAATTATTCAGCACACATTTAATAGTCAGACGTGTTTGCTTGTGTATGTTTAGAAATAAATAAAAGCTAAAAATCAAAGATGTCTGTTTTTTGGTCTGTTACTCAGCTAAATTTGAATGAGTCAGAGGTTTGGGTTTCAGTATCCAGCCCAAGGACACTCTTTGGGGTCATGTGGCAGTTGCTGAGCTCCAACTTTTCACATATTTTTTCACGAACAGTCTCTCTCACCACTCGACACAGAGAGGCGCATTGGACCCTTCACGCAACTCCTGGCAGAATTCAAACCAGACCCGCCTTTCATCACTCCTCTTCCTCCCTCCATCCATCTCAGCCCACAGACCACTAACCACTGACATGTGTGAGGAGTGTGTACGCGCTCCATCCTCTCTACCCTCCCCTCTTTCCTTTGTGTCTCTCATCCCTCGCGCACATCTGTCTCCTACGAGGGCTCCTCTTGCAGACTTTCTCTCTGCTCTTGTTTTCCCCTAACTCTTCCACTCCATCCATTTTTCTTGTCATGTCTCAGAGTAGTTAGCTGTGATCAGAGTGGCGGCAACAACAGCGTTAGGATGTGGTGAGCAAACCACATCCGTCTCCAAGAGAAGGGGTGGGGGGGGGCACCAGAAGTGTGAGTGTGCGGCTGTGTCATATGTTCCTAACAGGGCTGCTGCTGCTCCAGTCAACACTTAATTTACCTACTTTCACAGATAACGCTTTTCCCTAAAAGGCCCCATTTAATTCTTGTTGAATATTTTCATACTAAATCTGTTAATTCAAAAGTTAAAGAATTTTCATATACAAAGATACAAATATTTGGTGGAAATTGCTATACCACAGACCACATTTAATGTGTTATTACTCACGTGAGATGTGACATTAGCTCGGATCTCTCTCAAGACGTGCTGGCGGTACACAAGCTGGACTCGGATGGGAACCACAACTGGCTCTGAGGAGAAGGACAGAGAGTTTTCTCATCAATGTCTACCATAAATCTTAGGCCTTCAACAGTGGTCCCACTGTTTAGGAACCCTGAAGCATTGAGATGAATTTTGTAGAAAATGAAATGGAAACAGAGATCCTGAAAAAGGATTCTTGTCTCTGCGGTTTGGTTGAACCTGAGGTTTTAGACAGGAAATTAGTTATCAAGGAAGTTATTAGGGAGATGGCAAGCCAACTCAGTCTGTAGTTTTAAAATACTTCTACATCTCAGTGCTGAGCCTCTCCTCCTTCTTTGTCTTGCTTCTCACCTTTGTCTTTGTGTTTGATGAGGCCTTGAAGGATGAGGATGAAGTGGAGGTTATTCTCCGTGTCACTCAGCGTCAACATGGCGATGCCTCCCATGCCTGAATTCTCTTCCTCGGATGTCAGTGTTGAACTGAATGTCTCTGTACACAAGACACATGCACAATACCGTATTGAGTGTCTGCATTCTCTTACAGAACTTCTATACAAATGCTTTTCTGTAAACAAAGCCCATACTCTGTGGTTCCATTAATCCACACAAGGCTTTTTAAGATTACATGAGAACGTATACAATTCCACTTCTTTGTAAATATTAAGTTTATTGTGTACTATAACACAAAGACAAAGGAATACACATGTCTAAAGGAAAATAACAAAATACAATAATGAATGATCAGAATGCTAAAATATCCCACACGTACCAGCAAACAGCGCCCTGTGTTTGATGATCTTCCCCTCCACTTCCTCTTGTCTGCTGGTCGATGTTGTCATGCTGATGCGCAACTGCTCAGACTGCAGCTGTCGTATGAGAGGCTTCGCCAGATTCTTCCATACTCCACAGATCTACACAGACACACACACGCAGATAAGCTACGGTATTGTCGCAGTGATGATGCAACTGTACCTGGATATCAAACCATACTCGATCGATAATTTCCAAAAGTTTTCATATAAATATATATACACACACAGATAACACATGTACATCTGCTAAATACATTATGTGATTGCACTCTCATTCCCAGGCTGCAAACCTTCAACATAAAACCACTACTTCTCCCTGAGACTGGAGGGAAGAAATGTGGCAGCGTGCCGACATCTCATAACTTTCAGTTCAGGGGTAATCTCCATTTTAATTAGTGATGCTCTCTGTCTCCCTGCTAAGCAGTGATGTAACATGTTAAAAATTCTCTTTCCAAAAGTTTTCGTCCAGCAAACCCCCCCTCCTTCCTTTTCTGCACTGGAGTGTTTTCTCTAAGGTCTTCTGGTGCTTGACACTGACATTTGTCTAAAAATAATAACAGGCCAATTGCTGTGACCTGTATTTAGGGGGCTCCTGCCTCGCTGAACACAGTGTGCGAGTGTTCGGCTCTGAAATGGAGCGAGGAGATGTATGTATCTTGGCAAGAAATTATGTGTAGTGATCGAGCCAGACCTTCGGGGGTATGTGGACATGTACGCACGGGTACATATCAGTTTACTGATTAATCAGGATAATATCTCGTGAATCTCTGGCCTAATGGTGGTAGTTTCTTCCGGATGTTTTTGAGTGTGTGTTGATGTTTACTGCAATCAGAGTTTGTCATGTTTACAATGAGCCAATGAAGCAAAACAGAAGTGTCACTGTGTATGTATGTGTGTTTCTGTGAGTATGTTTATTGTTTAGTACAGCAGAATGAGTTATGGGAGACCATTCATATCAGTTCTTAAGTTCTCCCTCTCTCAGGAAACACACAGACACACATGTTCACATAATGAAAACAACACTAGCGGAAGGAAGAGGAGATGATTTGCTATTTATGGGATGTCTTACCATGTCTGACTGTCCCGTGGGGATTCTGAACTCAAAAGCAGTGGTCCCATCTGAATCCAGGAAGGTTATTTTACTGGGGCGGTCCATTCTGAAAAGAAGGACATTTCGTGTATAAGGATTATTCGCTGTATTTTCATTTACGTAACTCAAGTCTTTCTGTTTGTTTCTTAATGCTGATGGCACAACAAAAAGGTGGAAAGAGCAGACAGATATTGATGTATTTTAAATTTGAACACACTAAACACTTAAAGTTTGTTATATATCCAGGGAAACAGCTGCAAAGTAGGGCGGTGATCAGAAAAAAACTCTTAGAGCTACAAATTATTTAAGGGAGTAGCTGTGTCAGCTGTCACACTCTGTGTGTTTTACCTCAGGTATGTGATGGAGAAGGCCATGCTGGTTCTGGTCAGAGAGAAGCGAGCTCTTGCAACACCATTGGAGCTGGGCAGCCATGAGTCTGTCACTCCTGTCAACACTGCCACAAAGTCTGCAGGAGAGAATCAGATACTTACTAACGTGTCAAGCAACTTTACAGTGCTTTTAGTATGCTCTGACCTGTGTGTGTGTATTTCCCTATATCTGTGAGTGATTCATGAATGTGAGCCCTGCATTAATGTGCTCTCTGAGACAGGTATAATTATATTTTTAATGTTTTATTAGTTGTGTATAGCCGTGTGTGCTGGCCTAACAAATGTCAGTCAACTTTTTTGCAGTTTTAGGCATGTTGGTGGTCGGTCCAGCTGTCTATGAGTGCTCCTACTCACCAGTGCGGCTCTCTCCAGGGCCCACTTCCTCAGAGCTCAGGTAGGATCGGTCATTGTAAGATTTGTGGAGGTCATCCACCTTCTCTTTGCCCTTCTCGTGGAAATACTCAAAACTGTCCAACACAGAGTCTGTCTGTTTCTTGTCATCCACACCTGCAGAGGGACAAACAGTTACTTGTACTACTACTACAGAACTTGATATTTCATGACCACCTGTAGGACAGCTTTTAATTACACATGCTGAAAAGTACTGTAAATTGTATAGTTAGACTTACTGATAAGATGTACAGAGTTATGTTTTAGAGTTGTATGTACACAGTTAGTCAGTTGACATACCTAATGTTAGCTTTCGAATGCTGACCTAAATTATTACCATTATTATGGGATTACACTTTGTGCCAACAGGAAAATATTTTACAGACTAGATATTTCTCTGATAGCAAGACACAAAGCAGCAACAATTAGTCGATGTGTCAAACAAAAGGTAATTAATTGGCAACGATTTTGATAATCAATTAATCGTTTCCTAATTTTTCAAGCAAAAACGCCAAACATTTGCTGGTTCCAGCTAAATGTAAGGATTTGCTGCTTTTCTTTGTCATCACGGCAGAAACGACACATCACAGTCGCAAACAAACGTGTTTTCTAACATCTGAAGAACAAGAGTTGAAGCACCGCTGCAACACAACGGTACTTCAATATGATGCTGTTGTGACCCACATTTTACTTCTACATAAAAGAAAATTGCAGCTTCCGACTAAATGATTAATTGTTAAAATAACTGGCAGATTAATCGATAATGAAAAATAATCTTTTGTTGCAGCCCAATATTAGCAGTAGCAGTATTCTGGTTTCTAATAAAAGAGACTTCTAGTGTCTGCATTTCATTATCTGGGAAGATACACCAAGTGAACCCAAGCATTTCAAAACACATTCTGCTACATCATTCCTTAAAGTCTGGTGCACAGATGCGACTTTACTGTTGGCTGCCCTCCTTGTTTCATTTGATTATTTCTTGAGTACGGAGGAAGAGTGTGAAACGTAAGCAGTCAGAGAGGATCTGTGACAATTCCAGGTTGTGCAAGACAGCTTGAAATTACAGAAGAAAGCGCAAAGATGAGAAAAAGGGAACAATTTGGAGGACATCAGTGACCAGTTTCAATCTACGGCTCACTGTCTTCCTCACTTGCTCTCCCTATCACTTTGTCACGCTCAGCTAGGGGGAACTAACCAGGGTAGTCTCTTGTAGTTGAAGAGCTTAGGAGAACTGTGAGCGAAACTGGCGTGCGATCACAACAATGACCCACTGTCTCACACAAACTGCTGCATCTTGATGTAATGAGGAGACCTCACTGCTTCTCTCTCACACACACACACACACAAATATACACAGTGACACATGCAGCTTGCTTGTGCAGGCAAACACAGCCCTACTGACATGATCTTGAGAAAGAAAACCACAAACTGGCTCTTAGTCACCTAAACTTTATTTCTTCAGGGAAGTTTTCTCAGGAGATCGGCTGGACTTTCTGCTTTCTTTTTTGGTGTCTGCTTCACACGCACACACACACACACACACCTAAAAAACTCATCATTCTTCTCTCACTCTCTCCCTCCTCTGCTTCACTGGGCACGCTCAAAGGCTTCTGGGTAGTGTCACTCTCAGCTTTCCTCACTTATAATGTATCCTCAGGTGCACCACATTACAAACACACACACACACACACACACACCATTTTCCATCACTTATGCAAACATACTAGCTGCCTCAGGTGCCAAAGCTAAGACAAACACACTCAACCTTTTCCTTAAAACTTGACCACAACACACACACACACCCACGCACACACACACACACACACACACACACACACACACACACACACACACACAAACTGTCCACACAGTGCTTTACCTTTACTTTCCATTCCATTACAAGACACACAGCGTAGAAAAACACCAAACACTGCTCAATAACAGTGCGGCATGGAGACCCACCCTGTGTGTGCGTGTGTGTGTGTGTGTGTGTGTGTGTGTGCGTGCGTGAGTGCGTGCGTGCGTGTGTGCGAGTGAGTGTGTGAGCATGCGAAGGGGAGCTCTAATTTCTTTAATAAGGTGGAACTGTGTGCCCAGCAATGTGTAGAGAAGTGGCAATGTGTGAACGAGGCTAAATTGCTGGGTGGTAATTTCAGTTGAGGCTGGTTAGAGAAAATGTCCATTTGACGCAGCTGAATGGAAAATCAATTGACCTGCTCATTGGATCTAACAGCTGCAGTGAAAACCAACTAGTTGACCCAGGGGGGCCAGAGCAAAGAAACCAGGAGTAGAAACAGGGGAAAGGCGGAGATGGAGAGGGAGGAGAGGAAGAAAAATAGAGATATGAATCAAACAAAGAATAAAACAAATAAACTATGCAAGAGAAGCCACTGAGAGCAAATCATTTTTGCAGCAATTTTAGCTGTGCTGCCTTGTTTTCTCAGCTGACTATTCCATCCATTGAGGACAGCTAGAATTTGAATCACAAGAAAAAAAAGAGACAACTTCAGATCTGAAAACATTTGAACAGCAGGTGGTGAGATGGGGTCAGCAGATGATTACCTTTGGGCAGGTTTTACAGCAGTGTCCTGGGAGCAGGATGGGATCATCACAGTCCACGTCTGGCAGTCCTGTTTGATATTCTTACAGTTGACTTTCCCAAACACCTTGCCACGACGGCTCTTTTGCTGCCAGAGGCAAACCAGAGAAACAGACACGTCAGTCGCTCACCAAATCTCATCGGAAAAACACACAGTAAAGAATTTGGCCTTTCTGAGGCTGATTAAAAATTCATCTGGAGTTAGAGCGAGTTCATACACTGCAAAATTGACAAATGAGAAATCTTACCGGTTCGCAGTGGCACTGAACACAGTGCATGACACCGAAGGGCTCACCCAGATCTGGGTGCCATGTGTCCTCCAGAGAATAGAACCGGCCTCCGAATGAGCATCCTGGAACACAAACACTGCTGATTATATGTGGCTGTTTACCAGGGTCAAACATCAGGTAGGAAAATGATGTGATTACATATGAGGTTGTTCTTTTTTTTTTTTCTTTTTTTTATTAAATGTTGTTAGAGTTCAAGTTATAATTCTTATTTTGTTGATTACGGGGGCCCCTTAGGGCAAAAGTGATATGAGCAAACATCCCCACATGTCACCAAGATCTGCCTTGATCTGTCTCGAGTGAAATAAAGAGACAACCTATTTTCACCTCCACCAAGGAGTTTATGTTTTGGCTGGATGATTTGTCTACAGGATTACACAAAAACTACCAAACAGATTTCCATGGAGTGTTGATTAAGAATGGGTCTCGGCATCATCTATCATCTATAGATCAGAATAAAGGGATGGATCCAGAATTTCTTTCTCATTTTCTTAAACATTGTGAGATTTGTACTTTCCCTCACTTTTGTTAATTTCTCAGTGGATGATAAGCGGATCTTGATGAAACAAATCTGCTTTGATGATGGCTAAAGAATGTAAAGACTGTTTAGAGCCATACCACTAGACTACAGGGCTGCTTCTCCCGAGAGTCCACAATTCACCCTAATTACTTTGAGATAAATAATAGTTTTAATTTCATGACTAATCCGGACTGAATACTCTAAATCTGGTGACAGACATTAGTAAGAATAATCATATTAACTGCACAGACTAGCCAACTGTCTTTCTGATGGTCTTGTTAGATTATATAAGTTATAAAGAGGGATCAGTAATAAATTGAGATGTTTTATAACCAGTCAAAAACTCCTTTTAGTGTGTTTAATTATGGGGGGCACAAAAGAATGTAGTTTGAAAACATTAGCTGACATAAAGTTCTTGATATTTAGTGAGCTGCAAGGATTTAATAAATGTCAGACATTACAATGAGGAATTATGCAGACTTAGTCATTGCACGCATTCTCAAATTTAACAACAAATCGTATTGTATAGCTCACTGCCCAGGCATGTTGGAGATGACCGAAACTTCCTGAATGAGTTTTGGGACTCAACCGTACTTATGTCCTATCTTAAAAGATTAATTGGCAGGCATGGGAGACATTCAATTTCCCACCAAAATAGTACCAAACATCATCCCTAGCAATATCGTTGCAAGATTGATATTGAGGTATTTGGTCAAAATATAATATTTTATATTTTATATTTATATTTAGTAATATTTAATTTTGTCACCCAGTCATAGCATTTATGAAGTGTTTCAGATGAGATTTCAAAATATCAAGATATATATCATGTATTTTGTTGGAGCCTCAAAATACTACAATAGTATTTTATGGCCTTACTTCCAGCCTTAAAGCAACGTAAGCAATAGGAGGAAAGATATACTGTAAAGTGCATCCAGTTTACAATAAACTGTGTGTAGAGTACATATTAAGGATTATTACAGTGGAAATCATACAAAGTACGACAGTCAGTCATATCATTTCAAAAGTACCCCCAGATATAAAAAGACTACAGTGCACTCTCAAAGCTGTGAGACAGCATTTTAAAGTCATTGTTTCACTTGAATACCCAGCTTGCTGGAGTAGAGCATAACAATACAAAACAGATCAGTGGTTCTAATATATATGGACTTTACACTGTATATTGATGTTAGAGGAGATACAAAATAGCCCTTGGTGTTATTATTACTAATACTGGAATCATAATTGGGTGTCAGTCACAGTGTGTTACTACAGGAGCATTACAGTGATCTTTGGTGTGGATAAATGCCTGCCTCTCAGCAGTGTGTGTGTGTGTGTGTGTGTGTGGTGACTGCTCTCTCTCTCTCTCTCTCTCTCTCTCGTTCTCACGCACACACACACACACACCAAACGTGATGTCACCCCTCGCCAGCTTCACTCGGGCTGATGCCTTTTGCCTTGTCCGCTGTTACCAACCTGGTTCACATTATTCTTTCATTAAAGTGATTTTACTCCGCACTTTAAGCAGTCCGGTTCAGTTAAAGGGAGCCAAACTGTGAGCCTGCCACTTCTGTCGCTGCTGAAATAAATCATCTCGGAGGAGCCAATGCTTGTAATGGAAAGTCGATTGATTACAGTTTCCAACAGTAGAATTACACGTTAAGGCAGGCTGCGGTTAACGTGGAGTTCCCACAGTTTTGAACTCCAGAGTAGTTACCTTGTAAAAACCGCAGTGAGCTTTTGTACGCAGGGGCTTTCACACATGAATCAAATGGCATCCACTGCGGTTATGACTCAGATGTTTGCCGCTGGTTTACACATGAGGCAGCCCAGGGAGTGAGGAACCATTTCAGGGGGAATATGGAAATTCACGAAAATTGGGAATGCATGCCATCGCAGAGGGAGAAGTAAAAGAAGTCGGTTATTTAGGCTAACTCAGCTTTAAAATTTACTGAGTTCATATTTAAGCTAGTCGGGAGGCTGAACTTGATTTGGCTCGCAGCACAACAACCCAACAGTCGTGGAAAAATATCTGGCAATTTACAGGGTTTCTTGTTTGTCCCAGTGATATATACAGGTCATAGCTACACCACAGCTGCTGGCCTCAAAGTAATACTGTGCACTGTGTAATTCGGCATAGTTGTAATACCAAGTACCAGCATGAATTTGGACTTTTAAATTGTTTGCTAGCCTGACGTTACTTGGCGCTATCTGCTGCCCCCCTTGTGAAATGAAGGGACAACTTTGAAACTCTGAATTGTTAATTAAATGTATAACTACTGCTTGGTATATTTAATGTTAGCCGTACTGACGACAGACTCCTCTTCATTTATCCCAAATTGTACGGTCAGTTTAAAGTCACATGGACACAACATGCCCCTTGGGTGGTCACATTTAAAAATGACAGATATTTGAACCGAGTTTTGCCACAGTGTGACTCTACCCAACTTCTGAATACAGCAAACCCCAACCAGAGGAAAAAAGTTGTTGATATGAAATAACTGGTGACATTAATGTGTAGCTTTTCTTACCTGACAGGCCTTTGGAGGGCAGCGGCTCCCTCTCGGACTGGATGGGCAGAGCGGGAGACTTGAGCCGCGAGGCCGCTCCGGCGTGCAGCCACGCGCAGCTCACGACGCACAGCAAGGAACGGAGCGCGCGGAGGACCAGCATCCCAATCCTCCCTCTGTGTCCGTCTGTCTGTCCGCAAAACGTAAAACTCCCGGTGTCGACAACTTTCTCAGCCCCACCGTCGACTTCAAAGCGACCGACTTGCACACCCTTTACACGCAAGATTCCCCCCTACATCCAAGTGTCCGCTGTTTCAAAGCCTTGTGGGTCTTAATTCATCCAAGTTCTCAGTCAGCCGGAGGTTTACCGTGCGTGTTTCCTCAGTACCAGCAGCCTCTCACTCTGAGTCCCGTCGCTTTTCTGTTTTATAGCCTGCTGCCCTGACAGCTCGGAGCAGCCACCGGCCGGGGAGGAGGGGGAGGAGGAGGAGGTAGGAGAGGGGGGAGAGATGATGGGTGGGATGGGTTGATGGGAGGGGGCTGGGGTGAGTGATGGAAAGGGAAATTGACGCCCCCATCAATTCACGAAGACCTTAAGATATGGAAATGGCTTGTGTCTGATTCTTTTTGAACCAAAACTTCCATAAAACAGTTTGAAAATAGGTGCTTCAGAGTGAAGCTGGACAAAGGACTGTAATAAGAATGAAAGTGAGAGACCAAAGGAAGGTCCCACAATGATTAGTTTGCAAATGTAGTTTTATCCCAAAAAAGATGGCTGCCTATGGAATACCATATTACTAATTAAATAGTAGCCTAAGGGCTGAGTGGCATGTTGCATTTGTCAAAAAAGTTGCTAAGTTTGGCTTTGAATAGAGCTACAGATATTCTCAAGTGACTTTTCACATTCTCATTGTTCTGTTGTCTTCTCAGCTGTGCTGATTCCTTGTTTAGCCTACTTTTCTTATTTTGTTTAGTTGATCATTTACGTACTTTTAGAGGCAAACAAAATGATACATGATTATTATAATGCGAGCAAATGCTACCTTTGCTTATGTTCGTTTCTTGTTTTCACTGGTGGCTTCCACGTAGATGTAAGGCATTCGTGCTCTATTTTTCCACACTGTAGCAGTGATACAACCTACCAGGAATCTGCCCACCCTGCTGAGTGCCACACTCAAGTCAGTCTACACCCATGAGGTGAAACTCCACAGAGTGTGAATCTCCACATCATGTACAGTAAGGAATGTGTAAGTGTGTGTGCGTGCGTGTGTGTGTCTGGCTGCACCGTCTATTTTTTCAAGTGGGTTTGGAGCAGGGACCTAAGTGACTTAACAGAAACAAATGAAAATAGTTGGAATACCTCAATGCAACCCGTTTCAATTTGTCCTGGCGCTCTGCGAGCCTCTGTCCTCTTTTAGACCTCATTCTGTTTCTTTTGGCTTCTCCTGAGGCCTACCTGGACGTGTCCACTTAAAATCCCATTTTTTGGGACGTAGTTACATTTCTATGGATACAGGTGCCAAAACTGTTAATCTGGAGCCTTATAAAACTCACCGTGTCCACTCTGGAGCTTAACAACAGCAACAAGTGAAATTTATTAGGGACTATTTAGATCTGGGAACTGTTCCCATATAACAAAACAGCCATTGAGCAACAATCCAGCTCCTCATAGCAGTCCCTTAGGGGCCAGAACAAAAGCTATATGGTTCAAGTTTACATTACTGTAGTGGTGCTCATGGGCAGGCCAATTTATTTCAGAGAGTTCAGCAAAGGTCAGGCTTATTATATGGCTGAGGTGTTTGGAATAAAATGGGGAATTGGGAATTGGTATTTTTCGTCTGATAATATAGTATTACTATGGCCATGGTCTGTGGTTTGTTAGAAAGCCTGATGCAGAAAACTCTAGTTGCTTTGTTTATTTCCCATTAAAGTCCATGAAGTCAGACTCCACCAAGGCATGGAAACACCATGCTCTTCGTTTTTTTCAATGTAATTTACAATGGCCTACTCGTCCGCACACTGGCTTCTAATCACACCCATGAGACCCTGGACTCTGTCTTCATACTAAAAGAAGCACATACACAATAAAAAAAAAAGTGGCTGAAGGAATCGGCTTTGTGGCAAAAGTCCAGGCCAAGGTGCGAGCGCAAGGTGTTATTTTAATGCATGTGTCACATTATGTGGCCTGTGGGAGCCACTTCCATCCGGGTGTGGAGATTGACGCGCCACCCTCCCCCCCCCCCACCTCCAGCGGCAATGGGAGTCGATGATGGCCTGTTTGCACTTCATCATAGGGTGATAAACGACACTATTCTTCTGCGCTGCACACGGTGATTCATTAAGCAGACTGGATAGTAAATTGTCTATTGGAGCTAACAAAAACCCAGTCCACCTATAGCCCCACTGGGAATAATGACGGCAGCGTTTTTTGTGTATTGGAGGTGTCCAGCGCATGTTAAGAAACTCTGGGAGGGCTCCAAACCCCTATTTCATTTTACGACCGTGTATTTGAATACTATGATACCGGCACACAAGGTCGTTATACAATCGGCAACCCGTACCGTTCAGTTAAGGAATCCACTGATCTCCAGGGATGATGCTTTTTTCTTTTTTTGGTGAAATCTGACTGGGATCGATGCCAATGTGAAGTTCCATGCCGAATTCAAGATTATTCCTTTATGATTTGGTGGGGAGAGTGTAAGTAGCAGGGTCCCAAAAATGTACCTTTACACATGAGCAAGCACCATTTAATTGCCAGATTTCCTAAGGACTTTTTGAGGTACCAAAAAAGAAAAGCTAACGATGGAATGTGGCACAGTACGCGCACATCAAGCCACAGATGAATGGATCGAAATCATTATGAATCTCGCTGGTTACTGTTATGCCTGGAGAGGCTGGAGGATAAAAATGAGTGAGGATAAATCCTGAAGTCGTCTTTAATAAGCCAGAAACAACACGTCCCCCCCCCCCCTCAAAAAAAAAGAAAAATCGATTGCGCGTGGACTGTAAGACTGAGATTGTACGAAGCCGAGTCAATGGACTCAATAAGAAGCAGACGCAATGTTTTTTTTCCCTCTCTCTCTTTTTTTAAAATTTGTTTTATATAATATCGCTTCTCAGTCCAGGAAACTCTCCGGGGACAACGCAATGATAGATATAAAACACTGCTGGCATGCACGGAAGAAACATGCAGCAACAGATTTACAGAGACCCAAATGTAACATAATTAAAAGAACATTATCTCAATGCTCTCTCTCTCCTCTCTCTCCTCTCTCTCTCTCCCCTTTCTCTGTGTGTGTGTGTGTTGTGGTCAAGCTGCAAATCATCTATAATGGTGTAATGGCTGGGCTGGATGGATACACACATGGAGACTCCGCTCTCCATCACCGCGCTGTGTATTTGCTCTAGTTTGTCAGACGCCCCCCCCCCCCCCATCCTTCAGTTTCTCTCTGTCTGTCCGACTACACACACACACACACACAAAGACAGGGGACTGTGCTTGTCGGACTGGGAGGTGTGACTATTCAGCCAGTGAGCCTGGCAGATGTGCCTCTCTAGCCGTTTTTAGACAGGGCACCAAGCCGCCAATTTGCCAGTCCTTTTGGCAACTGGACAGCCGAGATCCAGGAGATGCTAGCGTCACCTCGGTCTATGTAGCTCTTTGGTTGTGTTAGCTTGTTGTTGTGTCAACAAGAGGACACGGTCGCTACTTTCAAATTAAAAGCCCCCCGCTAAGAACCCAGTTCTAAACTCCAATGGGGTGAATTGAAAGCTCATATTTTGAAGACAAATGTGTTGTCACTGTTCACAGCCCAACTTCGAGCTTCACTTCACGTCACATGTCTACGCCTACCTCAGAGGCGGCTTTTGGAAAAGCAGGAATATTACGCCTTGGTTTTAGAAGGACAGGCCGGCACATTGCCGTCCTTACCTTGGAGCAAATGTGCCGCCTTTTCTATCTAAAAAGGGCCTCTCTCTCTCTCTCTCTCTCTCTCTCTCTCTCTCTCTCTCTCTCTCTCTCACACGCGCGCGCGCGCGCGCGCACACACACACACACACACACACACACCACCTGTTCCTCATCACATGGGGGCTTGCAGCAGTAACCAGCACGACAAAGCGGGATAAATAGTAGTATGATTTGCTAAAAACTTTTAAAGCACACACAAGACTGTAAATCGCATTCTAAGAGCATTTGAGGACTTATTTGTCCATTGGAAAACCAATACGGTTACTGGAAATGAACCCAATTATTTCTGACTAATGTTTAGATAAGCGATGAAACACACACACACACACACACACACACACTGAAATGGAGCATTTTCCGGCGCATTCCTAACTTATGCGCGCACGTCAAGTATTCTATCGCGGACAGACATCTGAGGGTGGTCACTCATCCAGAGATGGAGTAAAATCAACCTTGGACGCAAAACACAGTCAGGGCCAGAGAGCTGAACCACCAGAGGAGCTGAGTCCAACAGTATCACCAGCAGTACGCAGGATGTGGCCTGCCTCAGAGCGCATGGCTGAGGCTGACAGAGACACAAAACAGGAGGCGCACGATGCTTTAACAGCCACTGTTGTTATGCTGATGCCGATAATGATGGTAATAAGAGGCGGCCCCGCTCAGTTGTAAAGCTAATTTTGCGCTCCTGCCGCCAGCGGAAAAAGGGCAAATGGGCCTTTTCCCTCACTCAATATGCAAATTGGAGAAGTCTTGCAGAGTTGATGTTTATTCATACAAACGGCATCAATTTGCAGACACAGTCGAAACTTAAGAGGGAAGAGAAAAACAGGACCGATGTCTCTTCTCGCCGTAACTATTTCCAAAGTTGGGATCCATGATGGAGAGCGTGTGACAGTAATTACTGGAGGCAATTAGCGGGCAGAAGTCACCTCCAAATGTTCTGGGCATGTTTGTTGGCGGGGTGTTGGGTTTATTTTGACACCTCGGGGAAAGAGGATCTCTGCTTCAAGGACGAGGGCCTCCATCATTTGCTTCCAATAGATAGAAAAGATGGAAAGGAGGTCAAGATATTTAATAGCAAAATAAAGATCTTTCAATTAAGTAAAAGAGAAGTAAATATATCAAATCGTGTCAAAATAGGCCTGATATAACTAATATATTAGTTTATTTATCTAGGCTATTATGACCGTTGCATTAATCATTATGTCAGTGTAGTTATATATTATGGATAGCTCAATCAGTGGTAGGAAAATAATTCGGATCCTTTTTAGGGTAAAAGTAGCAATTCTCCATTACAACAAAGCCATTCTCAGACAAATGTTTTTTTAGTAAGTATGAAAATAGGTCCCAGTTATTAAGTAGAGCAGCTCCTGTCAGTTTTTTATTATTGCATGATATATTATTGGAGAGCGACTACTGATGCATTAAAGTGTAAGCAGCATTTAAATGTTGTCTGAGCAAGGTGAACTGATCTTGACTACCCTACTGTGAGTGTAGTACACTTGGTAAGCTCCTGATACTTTACAAAATAATCAAAGTGAAATAAAATGGACGTTTCCCTCTGAAATGTAGAAAAGAAAGACTATTGTGTTGCACAAAATGCAAATACTCACATAAAGTAGGAAAGCTTCAACATTTAAGTACAGTACTTAAGTTTGTGTACTTAGTTACATTCCACCATTGTGTATATGAATCTGCAAAGTGACGAGTAAACATAACTGTAACAATACTCCACTTTGAACTGTAGTGGAGAGAGGAAATGCCAGATTATTTCTGAGACCTTTCAACAATTAAAGTACTTTACATAAGACATAAGAGACAACATGAAAGAGCAAACATACATGGCGTCTACACTTTCTGTTTACAATCCAACAATGCAATCAGTCACATTTTATGGCCTATAGCCTATTTCACAGAAGATATTTGTATGTAGGAAAAGTTACATTGTTGTTAAATTCACATCCATAGCCAGTACACACACAAGATTAAAATGAAAAGATAAAAACTAAGATAAAATAGAATAAGATTGATTAAAAGTCAAGTGAGTAGGATTTAGGCTACATTCAGATGAAACCATGTGGTGCAGTGAAACTTGGGAGTGTCACTCCATGGTCCGTGTGTGCGAGGTGCTGGGAACCCCCACTGATCAGTATGCAGAAAAGTGAAGCTGCATTGTTTTTTGCTCCTTGCACGTTGGTCCTACTGTTGATTGTTTGTCCTCATTGACGGATACATAATAACAGTAAACAACCAGGATGAGGAAGATTGTTGATGTGTGTTTTAAATTGGGGCAAAAAAAACAAACCGAGTGGTCACAGGTGAAAAGCCACGCCACCACACAGAAATGTCTGTTGTGTTCCATCTGTAGCATTTGGCTATGCATTTCTTTTTCAGAGACCCGTGCGTTTTCACTGCATTGCCTGATTTGATGTGAATCCAGCTGCTAAATACACAAAAGTCCCTCTCTACAGTCATCGTTTATTTTGTCCTTTCTGAGCTACTGTCGAATCATGGGGGTTTGACATGGTGAACTCTTTGATGAGGATCCACTCCCTCTACAGTTATAAAAGGCTCAGTTTAAGGTCACATAAACACAAATCTTAGTTTCAGGTGATTAGACACTAATTAAAATATTTATGAACATCATATTCAGTTTCTGCCAAAAGTTCTCCTAAACACTACACACTTGACCTTAAAGCAGTGCAATAAAAATATGGTACAATATGAACAAATATCTTGAAGAAGAATTGAAGAAATAGTTTTACTTAAGTATAGCACTTGAGTAAATGTACTCAGTTACATTCCACCACTGCACCTTGCCATACAGTTCATGCACAGAAAGCCAGACTACATACAGTAGACGCTGCCAAATACTCACACATGGCACAACGCATTGCAAGTCTTATCCATCCTTCCTGGCAAACTCCCC